>NC_143038.1:48492500-48667500 GCF_057628025.1 Oncorhynchus mykiss
GTCAAGAGGGCAGTAGACGTTTTCTGTCTATGATGGTATATACTCTGAAAGACAAGGAACTTGCCACGGTGTTTAGCCCCATGCCCCACAATGCCTCATACACGTCACATGATATTCAAATGACATCACTCATGAGAGATATTGTCACTGAGGAAATAGTTAAAGAAATCAGAGAATCTTGGTACACACTGATGGTAGACGGGATCCTACTGGATGTGAAAATATAGCCATTGTCACTCATTACCTGGTTTAAAACAATAACATGTGAGAGAGGCTGCCAATATGTGAGAGATGTTGCTTCAATATATCCACATAATTTTCATACCTCATGATGCCATCTATTTTGTGAAGTGCACCAGTCCCTCCTGCAGAAAAACACCCCCACAACATGATGCTGCCACCCCCGTGCTTCACGGTTGGGATGGTGTTCTTCGGTTTGCAAGCCTCCCCCTTTTTCCTCCAAACATACCAATGGTCATTAAGGTCAAACAGTTCTACTTTTGTTTCATCAGACCAGAGGGCATTTCTCCAAAAAGTACAATCTTTGTCACAATGTACATTTGCAAACTGCAGTCTGGCTGTTTTATGGCGGTTTTGGAGCAGTGGCTTCTTCATTGCTGAGCGGCCTTTCAGGTTATGTTGATATAGGACTTGTTTTACTGTGGATATATATACTTTTGTACCCGTTTCCTCCAGCATCTTCACAGGGTCCTTTGCTGTTGTTCTGGGATTGATTTGCACTTTTCGCACCAAAGTACATTAATCTCTAGCAGACAGAATGCGTCTCCTTCCTGAGTGGTATGACAGCTGCGTGGTCCCATGGTGTTTATATTTGCATACTATTGTTTGTACCGATGAACGTGGCACCTTCAGGCGTTTGGAAATTGCTCCCAAGGATGAACCAGACTTGTGGAGGTCTACAATTTTTTTTCTGAAGTCTTGGCGGATTTCAGTTGATTTTCCCATGATGTCAAGCAAAGAGGCACTGGGTTTGAAGGTAGGCCTTAAAATACATCCACAGGTATACCTCCAACTGACTCAAATGATGTCAATTAGCCTATCAGAAGCTTCTAAAGCCATGACATAATTTTCGGGAATTTTTCAAGTTGTTTAAAGGCACAATCAACTTAATGTATGTAAACTTCTGACCCACTGGAATTGTGATACAGTGAATTATATGTGAAATAATCTGTATGTAAACAATTGTTGTAAAAATGACTTGTGTCATGCACAAAGTAGATGTCCTAACCGACTTGCCAAAACTACAGTGTGTTAACAATAAATTTGCAGAGTGGTTGAAAAACGAGTTTTAACGACTCCAACCTAAGTGTATGTAAACTTCCGAACTTCAACTGTATTTAGGATGAACCATGACTACAATACAGTGTATACATATAAAGTGGGTAAAACAGTATGGAAACATTATTAAAGTGGCTAGTGTTCAATGACTAATTACACTGAATAAAAATATAAACGCAACATGTAAAGTGTTGGTCCCATGTTTCATGAACTGAAAGATCCCAGAAATGTTCCATACCCACAAAAATATTATTTCTCTAAAATGGTGTGTACAAATTTGTTTACATCCCTGTTAGTGAGCAATTCTCCTTTGATAAAATAATCCATCCACCAGGCAGGTGTGACATATCAAGAAGGTCATTAAACAGCATGATCATTACACAGGTGCACCTTATACTGGGGACAATAAAAGGCCACTAAAATGTTTAGTTTTGTCACACAATGCCACAAATGTCTCAAGTTTTGAGGGAGCATGCATTTGGCATGCTGACTGCTGGAATGCCTACCAGCGTATTTACCAGATAATGTAATGTTCATTTCTCTATATGCTGGCGTTGTGTGTGTTGGTGGTTTGCTGATGTCAGCGTTGTGAACAGAGTGCCCCATGCTGGCGATGGGGTTATGGTATTGGCCGGCATAAGCGGACAACGAACACAATTGCATTTTATCAATGTCAATTTGAATGCACAGAGATACCGTGATGAGATCCTGAGGCCCATAGTCGTGCCGCCATCACCTCATGTTTTAGCATGAGAATGCACGGCCCCATGTCTCAAGGATCAGTACATAATTCCTGGAAGCTGAAGATGTCCCAGTTCTTTCATGGCCTGCATACTCACCAGACATGTCACCCATTGAGCATGTATGGGATGCTCTGGGTTGACGTATACGATAGCATGCTCCAGTTCCCGCCAATATCCAACAACTTCGCACAGCCATTGAAGAGGAGAGGGACAACATTCTACAGGCCACAATCAACATCCTGATCAACTCTATGAGAAGGAGATGTGTTATGCTGCATGAGGAAAATGGTGGTCACACCAGATACTGACTGCTTTTCTGATCCACGCCCCTACCTTTTTTAAGGTATCTGTGACCAACAGATGCACATCTGTATTTTCAGTCATGTGAAATTCATGATTAGGGCCTATTGAATTTACACTGAACAAAAATATGAACTCAACATGTAAAGTTGAGGGACTGGGCAATTGGCATGCTGACTGCCAGGGAATTGAATGTTCATTTCTCTACCATAAGCTGCCTCCAACGTCATTTTAGAGAATTTAGCAGTACGTTCAACCGGTCTCTTAACCGCAGACCACGTATAACCACGTCAGCCCAGGACTTCCATATCCGGCTTCTTCACCTGCAGAGTCGTCTGAGGCGACCGCGTAGCCATTTTGTGGTGAAAAATGTATTCTTATTGGCTGGACCTGGCTCCCCAGTGGATGAGCCTATGCCCAACAAGGCCCACTCATGGCTGCACCCCTGCCCAGTCATGTGAAATCCATAGATTTGGGCCTAATTAATTTATTCCAATTGACTGATTTCCTTCTATTAACTGTAACGCAGTAAAATCTTTGAAAATGTTGCATGAAGCATTCATATTTTTGTAATAGGGCAGCAGCCTCTAAGGTGCAGGGTAGAGTACTGGTTGGGATCCAGCTCGTGCTACAGAATCCTACTCATTAGGCTACTCTACGTGCTTAATTTACATCCCCTTTGCTTTTAGCCGACTTTGCTGTAGGCCTCCAGCTCATGCCCTGGGGGCAGCCCGGTTTCAAATCCAATGCAATCAACACTAACACGGTTCCCTTAATTGCCCGGACATTAATCAAATCCCATCATGAATTTCCTCGTTTCCTTTTTCAATTTAATGTATGGAAAATAGTGGTTAGAGTGTTGGACTAGTAACCGAAAGGTTGCAAGTTCAAATCCCCGAGCTGACAAGGTACAAATCTGTCGTTCTGCCCCTGAACAGGCAGTTAACCCACTGTTCCTAGGCCGTCATTGACAATAAGAATTTGTTCTTAACTGACTTGCCTAGTTAAATAAAGGTAAAATAAAATAAAAAATATGTAACAACATTCAGGTAACCTGAGTTAAATTAGCTAATTATCAAGGTCAATGTTTTTATTTTAAAAGTAACTCAGGTAACTATTTCAGTACTCTTTCCACCCCTGCTAGGAGAGCAGTGGAAGTTGATAAAAAAAACATTTCTTGATTGATAAAACCAATGGGTTTTATAGATAGAAAATCCATTTTACAAACCAGGTTTCCATCCAACCTTTTTATGCGAGTAAAGTGCATGTCTGATAAAAAAAAATCATGACAGGCCTGATGGAAACAAAATATATGTTGTTAAACTTTCCACGTGACAAATCAAAATACGCCAAACAAGGTGGAATCTTTTTATGTTGGTAAATTAATTATGCTCCATTCCTGCCATTATTGAAAGAGATCGTGATACCTCGCATCTCAAAATAGGGCTACTTAATGTTAGATCCCTCACTTCAAAGGCAGTTATAGTCAATGAACTAATCACTGATCACAATCTTGATGTGATTGGCCTGACAAACATGGCTTAAGCCTGATGAATTGACTGTGTTAAATGAGGCCTCACCTCCTGGTTACACTAGTGACCATATCCCCCGTGTATCCCTCAAAGGCGGAGGTGTTGCTAACATTTACGATAGCAAATTTCAATTTACAAAAAAAAAAAAGACCTTTTTGTCCTTTGAGTTTCTAGTCATGAAATCTATGCAGCCTATTCAATCACTTTTTATAGCTACTGTTTACAGGCCTCCTGGGCCATATACAGCGTTCCTCACTGAGTTCCCTGAATTCCTATCGGACCTTGTAGTCATAGCAGATAATATTCACATTTTTGGTGACTTTAATATTCACATGGAAAATCCACAGACCCACTCCAAAAGGCTTTCGGAGCCATCATCACCTCAGTGGGTTTGAAACGGAAATTGGAACGGAAATGGCGCCACACCAAACTGGAAGTCTTCCGACTAGCTTGGAAAGACAGTACCTTGCAGTATCGAAGAGCCCTCACTGCTGCTCGATCATCCTATTTTTCCATCTTAATTGAGGAAAATAGCAACAATCCAACATTTATTTTTTATACTGTCGCAAAGCTAACAAAAAACAGCATTCCCCAAGTGAGGATGGCTTTCACTTCAGCAGTAATAAATTCATTAACTTCTTTGAGGAAAAGATCATGATCATTAGAAAGCAAATTACGGACTCCTCTTTAAATCTGCATCAGTTTGTTATATCTGGAGTACTTCTCTTGTCTTATCCGGTGTCCTGTGTGAATTTGCTCTCTCTAATTCTCTCTTTCTTTCTCTCTCTCGGAGGACCTGAGCCCTAGGACCATGCCTCAGGACTACCTGGCATGATGACTCCTTGCTGTCCCCAGTCCACCTGGCCGTGCTGCTGCTCCAGTTTCAACTGTTCTGCCTGCGGCTATGGAACCCTGACCTGTTCACGGGACGTACTACCTGTCCCAGACCTGCTGTTTTCAACTCTCTAGAGACAGCAGGAGTGGTAGAGATACTCTGAGGTGCTGACTTGCTGCACCCTCGACAACTACTGTGATTAGTATTATTTGACCATGCTGGTCATTTATGAACATTTGAACATCTTGGCCATGTTCTGTTATAATCTCCACCCGGCACAGCCAGAGTGCCCCATGCTGGCGATGGGGTTATGGTATTGGCCGGCATAAGCGGACAACGAACACAATTGCATTTTATCAATGTCAATTTGAATGCACAGAGATACCGTGATGAGATCCTGAGGCCCATAGTCGTGCCGCCATCACCTCATGTTTTAGCATGAGAATGCACGGCCCCATGTCTCAAGGATCAGTACATAATTCCTGGAAGCTGAAGATGTCCCAGTTCTTTCATGGCCTGCATACTCACCAGACATGTCACCCATTGAGCATGTATGGGATGCTCTGGGTTGACGTATACGATAGCATGCTCCAGTTCCCGCCAATATCCAACAACTTCGCACAGCCATTGAAGAGGAGAGGGACAACATTCTACAGGCCACAATCAACATCCTGATCAACTCTATGAGAAGGAGATGTGTTATGCTGCATGAGGAAAATGGTGGTCACACCAGTTACTGACTGCTTTTCTGATCCACGCCCCTACCTTTTTTAAGGTATCTGTGACCAACAGATGCACATCTGTATTTTCAGTCATGTGAAATTCATGATTAGGGCCTATTGAATTTACACTGAACAAAAATATGAACTCAACATGTAAAGTTGAGGGACTGGGCAATTGGCATGCTGACTGCCAGGGAATTGAATGTTCATTTCTCTACCATAAGCTGCCTCCAACGTCATTTTAGAGAATTTAGCAGTACGTTCAACCGGTCTCTTAACCGCAGACCACGTATAACCACGTCAGCCCAGGACTTCCATATCCGGCTTCTTCACCTGCGGAGTCGTCTGAGGCGACCGCGTAGCCATTTTGTGGTGAAAAATGTATTCTTATTGGCTGGACCTGGCTCCCCAGTGGATGAGCCTATGCCCAACAAGGCCCACTCATGGCTGCACCCCTGCCCAGTCATGTGAAATCCATAGATTTGGGCCTAATTAATTTATTCCAATTGACTGATTTCCTTCTATTAACTGTAACGCAGTAAAATCTTTGAAAATGTTGCATGAAGCATTCATATTTTTGTAATAGGGCAGCAGCCTCTAAGGTGCAGGGTAGAGTACTGGTTGGGATCCAGCTCGTGCTACAGAATCCTACTCATTAGGCTACTCTACGTGCTTAATTTACATCCCCTTTGCTTTTAGCCGACTTTGCTGTAGGCCTCCAGCTCATGCCCTGGGGGCAGCCCGGTTTCAAATCCAATGCAATCAACACTAACACGGTTCCCTTAATTGCCCGGACATTAATCAAATCCCATCATGAATTTCCTCGTTTCCTTTTTCAATTTAATGTATGGAAAATAGTGGTTAGAGTGTTGGACTAGTAACCGAAAGGTTGCAAGTTCAAATCCCCGAGCTGACAAGGTACAAATCTGTCGTTCTGCCCCTGAACAGGCAGTTAACCCACTGTTCCTAGGCCGTCATTGACAATAAGAATTTGTTCTTAACTGACTTGCCTAGTTAAATAAAGGTAAAATAAAATAAAAAATATGTAACAACATTCAGGTAACCTGAGTTAAATTAGCTAATTATCAAGGTCAATGTTTTTATTTTAAAAGTAACTCAGGTAACTATTTCAGTACTCTTTCCACCCCTGCTAGGAGAGCAGTGGAAGTTGATAAAAAAAACATTTCTTGATTGATAAAACCAATGGGTTTTATAGATAGAAAATCCATTTTACAAACCAGGTTTCCATCCAACCTTTTTATGCGAGTAAAGTGCATGTCTGATAAAAAAAAATCATGACAGGCCTGATGGAAACAAAATATATGTTGTTAAACTTTCCACGTGACAAATCAAAATACGCCAAACAAGGTGGAATCTTTTTATGTTGGTAAATTAATTATGCTCCATTCCTGCCATTATTGAAAGAGATCGTGATACCTCGCATCTCAAAATAGGGCTACTTAATGTTAGATCCCTCACTTCAAAGGCAGTTATAGTCAATGAACTAATCACTGATCACAATCTTGATGTGATTGGCCTGACAAACATGGCTTAAGCCTGATGAATTGACTGTGTTAAATGAGGCCTCACCTCCTGGTTACACTAGTGACCATATCCCCCGTGTATCCCTCAAAGGCGGAGGTGTTGCTAACATTTACGATAGCAAATTTCAATTTACAAAAAAAAAAAAGACCTTTTTGTCCTTTGAGTTTCTAGTCATGAAATCTATGCAGCCTATTCAATCACTTTTTATAGCTACTGTTTACAGGCCTCCTGGGCCATATACAGCGTTCCTCACTGAGTTCCCTGAATTCCTATCGGACCTTGTAGTCATAGCAGATAATATTCACATTTTTGGTGACTTTAATATTCACATGGAAAATCCACAGACCCACTCCAAAAGGCTTTCGGAGCCATCATCACCTCAGTGGGTTTGAAACGGAAATTGGAACGGAAATGGCGCCACACCAAACTGGAAGTCTTCCGACTAGCTTGGAAAGACAGTACCTTGCAGTATCGAAGAGCCCTCACTGCTGCTCGATCATCCTATTTTTCCATCTTAATTGAGGAAAATAGCAACAATCCAACATTTATTTTTTATACTGTCGCAAAGCTAACAAAAAACAGCATTCCCCAAGTGAGGATGGCTTTCACTTCAGCAGTAATAAATTCATTAACTTCTTTGAGGAAAAGATCATGATCATTAGAAAGCAAATTACGGACTCCTCTTTAAATCTGCATCAGTTTGTTATATCTGGAGTACTTCTCTTGTCTTATCCGGTGTCCTGTGTGAATTTGCTCTCTCTAATTCTCTCTTTCTTTCTCTCTCTCGGAGGACCTGAGCCCTAGGACCATGCCTCAGGACTACCTGGCATGATGACTCCTTGCTGTCCCCAGTCCACCTGGCCGTGCTGCTGCTCCAGTTTCAACTGTTCTGCCTGCGGCTATGGAACCCTGACCTGTTCACGGGACGTACTACCTGTCCCAGACCTGCTGTTTTCAACTCTCTAGAGACAGCAGGAGTGGTAGAGATACTCTGAGGTGCTGACTTGCTGCACCCTCGACAACTACTGTGATTAGTATTATTTGACCATGCTGGTCATTTATGAACATTTGAACATCTTGGCCATGTTCTGTTATAATCTCCACCCGGCACAGCCAGAAGAGGACTGGCCCACCCCTCATAGCCTGGTTCCTCTCTAGGTTTCTTCCTAGGTTTTGGCCTTTCTAGGGAGTTTTTCCTAGCCACCGTGCTTCTACACCTGCATTGCTTGCTGTTTGGGGTTTTAGGCTGGGTTTCTGTACAGCACTTTGAGATATCAGCTGATGTAAGAAGGTATATGTATAAATACATTTGATTTGAATTATGCGAGAAATGTCAGTGGAAACGCTTATATGTGCAAATATTGCTATAATAACCGTCATATCAAAGTAAACTTGGAGTCACTCGACTACATGTTGTGTGACACTCCCATTACAACTTGTCTTGAATGTATGCAGTTTATTAGGCTACAGATGAAATAAGTTATGATGAAAGTATAAATATCGAGGGTCTCATTCTGGTGACATGATCATCGATGCTTGCTGCCTTTTAACAAATAATAATAATCTAGCTCTTTTGCCAATAATAATCTCATCATGTATGTAGGCCAGGGTTACCCAACTCCCCAACTTGTTGTATCCCCAGACAAACTCACCTGATTCAACTCATTGAGGGCTTGATGATTAGTTGACACGTTGAATCAGGTGTGCTTGTCCGGGGCTACAACAAAGATGTGTGCTGTTGGGGGTACTTAAGGACTTGACTTGGGAAACACTGATGTAGGCTATACCCGCAAGGTGTTGGCTAGAGCGTACATGCCAGCCAATACCAGGGTGTGAGCTCTATAACTCAACATTTCTTGTGATAAAACCATAGTAGAGTTGAACATGCGATGGAAACCCACTTAACTTGTATTTGTTATTCTGTACATGGGAATTCAACCTCAAAAGGTATTTGTATGTGCACTACGTC
This sequence comes from Oncorhynchus mykiss, assembly GCF_057628025.1. NCBI lineage: Eukaryota > Metazoa > Chordata > Actinopteri > Salmoniformes > Salmonidae > Oncorhynchus > Oncorhynchus mykiss. The sequence continues at coordinate 48,501,446 of NC_143038.1, forward strand.
ATCACGCACAGCCTTTTATCTGTAACAAGTCAGTTTGATAAACTCATCTCTGGTGGGAAAATGCACATACTGTTTTCATGCAGATTTTAGAATATTCATATGAAAATCTGTTCCCAATTGAATGGAAACCTAGCTACAGACAGAAAAATGGATAAGGCTTTTATAGATTTCAAAATGGCCTCCTATGGGTTCAAGGTCCAATAACAATGGGAATACAATTTTTAAAATTGTGATTGCTGAATGAGTTTCCTTCCCTCAGTCATGACTTGTGACACTATAACTGAAATGAGCTTGAGTGAGCCTAAATTAGGAAATATTTAGGGTATACATTATTTGTTTTACACCCTTTAAATATATTGAATGCCATTACATTGCTGGTGCTGGTATTCGACTGGTATTTGCATTACAACACTGACACACTCTGACTAAAATTGGTACTTCTAATCATATTGAGAAGAATAGGGGGCGCCCCAGACCAAGTTATTGTCAATGTCTGGGACCAATCAATAGGCCTAAAATGTTGCTTAAAAACAATTACATGTTTCTTTCTGATCAAAAGTAGATCCTCATTCAAGGTAATGAATTTCGACTTTCTCATGTCTCATGTTATTTGATAATGACTCTTTGGATATGCATACACCCACAGAGTTTATTTGTCACAATACCGAAATACGAAAACGGCTACTCTGACGCTCTTCGACTCCACTCGGACAAACTCGGGCTTAGAAAGTTGGCATGCTCCCTCCCAGTCCGCCGGTTGCTCGGAGCTCGCGGTTATGCGCGTCTAGCGTCGGATGATTACGCGAGGGCGGTGCCAAGTAGGAGATAAGCGACGACGAGAACCTCACCGGTAGTTGCATCCTTTGCTTTAACCATTTATAAGCACCTTGTTTAGCTACCGTTAGCTGTTTATACCAACCAGCTCACAAACAATTGCTGTTGTTGTTTTTTGTATGTCCCGAATTACATTCATATCTGTCAAAAATTCGAAACGGAAAATAAACCACATTATGGAGACGGAGATACACGTGCCTGTGGGGTCGCCGGTAATTCGAAAATTCCCGATTTTCGTGGAGGAACATAACGTTACCGATGGGGCAATGAAGCTGATAAAGCAGCTTCGGCCAGCGTGGGACATAAACCATGTCAAGACCAAGGTAAGTTCGACATCTCTCCACTGAATGATGCGCCAACGCCATGGCCCATCATCACTAGCTAGCTAACTAAAGTTAGCATAACTATCAGACCAGTCCAGGGGCCTTGATATATTCCTCGTCCCGTGCATACATTTAAAACATCTATTTCGTGCATCACACTGGCTTTTCTTGCATTTAGTTACTTCGTTTGTAGTTATTCAAGCTGAGTTCTAAGCTAGTGGTGTTAGCATTTAACTAGCTGTCAGTCACTACGCCGTTCTTGGAGACTTAAGTCGAATCAACAACGAATGTTCATGTCTGTATTCTGTGCTCCATGGATATGTTGACAAAAAGGTCATACGTCTCCCTTCGTGTGGTTTGCCGGCAGACTAGACGCTTTGTTGCGTATTGCTGCCTTTCACAGTTTGGAAAGTGCATTACACATTTGTTCACAAAAATAAATTGCACCGCCGTCTAACTGTATATACTATACTACCAGTCAAAAGTTGACACACCTACTCATTCAAGGGTTTTACTTTAGTTTGACATTTTTTAAAACATTGTAGACTAATAGAGAAGACATCAACTATGAAATAACACACATGGAATCACATAGTAACCAAAAAAGTGTTAAACAAATCAAAAAATATTTTATATTTGCCTTGATGACAGCTTTGCACAATCTTGGCGTTCTCTCAACCAGCTTCATGAGGTAGTCACCTGGATTTCAATTAAAGTAGCAGGTGTGCCTTGTTAAAAGTTCATTTGTGGTATTTATTTCCTTAATGTGTTTGAGCCAATCAGTTGTGTTGTGACAAGGTAGGTGAAGTATACAGAAGATAGCCCTATTCGGTAAAAGACCAAGTCCATATTATGGCAAGAACGGCACAAATAAGCAAAGAGAATCGACAGTCCATCATTACCTTAAGACACGAAGGTCAGTAAATCCTGAACATTTCAAGAACTTTGAACGTTTCTTCTAGTGCAATCTCAAAACCGTCAAGCGCTATGATTAAACTGGCTGTCATATGAGGACCGCCACAGGAAAGGAAAACTCAGAGTTACCTCTGCTGCAGAGGATAAATTCATTAGTTACCATCCTCAGAAATTACAGCCCAAATAAATGCTTCAGAGTTCAAGTAACAGACACATCTCAACATCAACTGTTCAGAGGAGACTGCGTGAATCAGGCCTTCATGGTCGAATTGGTGCAAATAAACCACTAAAAGGACACCAATAAGAAGAAGATACTTGCTTGTGCCAAGAAACACAAGCAATAGACAGTAGACCAGTGTAAATCTGTCCTTTGGTCTGATGAGTCCAAATTTGAGATTTTTGGTTCCAACCGTGTCTTTGTGAGATGCAGAGTAGGTGAACGAATGATCTCTGCATGTGTGGTTCCCACCGTGAAGCACGGAGGTGTGGTGGTGCTTTGTTAGTAACACTGTCAGTGATTTATTTAGAATTCAAGGCACACTTAACCAGCATGGCTACCACAACATTCCGCAACGATATGCCATCCCATCTGGTTTGTGCTTAGTGGGACTATCATTTGTTTTTCAACAGGACAATGACCCAACACACCTCCAGGCTGTGTAAGGGCAATTTGACACAAAAGGCAAGTGGAGTGCTGCATCAGATGACCAGACCTCCACAATCCACTGACCCAAACCATCTCAATTGGGTTGAGGATGAGTTGGACCGCGGAGGGAAGGAAAGCAGCCAACAAATGCTCTGCATACGTGGGAACTCCTTCAAGACTGTTGGAAAAGCATTCCAGGTGAAGCTGGTTGCGAGAAAGCCAAGACTGTGCAAAGCTGTCATCAAGGCAAAGGGTGGCAACTTTGAAGAATCTAAAATATAACATATATTTTGATTTGTTGAACACTTTTTTTGGGGGGGGGGGGGGGGGGGGGGGGGGTTACTACATGATTCCATATGTGTTATTTCATAGTTTTGATGTCTTCACTGCCATTTTACAATGTAGAAAATATTAAACTAAAGAAACCCTTGATAGGTGTACTGTGTGTATATATACTACTATCCCTAACACTACTTGGCCCCAACAGATCTTACACCAGGCCTTCAGCCTGGGAAGCTAGAACCCCTTCTGTCAAAACCCCTTGTAGTTTTTCTGCATTAAAACTTCTTGGCGCACCCATCCCTTTAGCGGGATCATTTTCATCAACACCCGCTGAATTGCAGCGCGTCAAATTCAAATTAAATTACAAAAAATATTTAATTTTCATGAAATCACAAGTGCAATATAGCAAAACACAGCTTAGCTTTTTGTTAATCCACCTGGCGTGTCAGATTTCAATACAGCCTTTCGGCGAAAGCATAACAAGCGTTTATGTAAGAACATCTCTCTCCTTAGACAAAATATTACCAACACTAGCAGCCAAGTAGATTGGTCACGAAAGTCAGAAGAGCAATAGATTAAATCGCTTACCTTTGATCTTCAGATGTTTGCACTCACGAGACTCCCAGTTACACAATAAATGTTCCATAAAGATGACTTTTATATCCAAAATACCTCCATTTGTTTGGCGCGTTATGTTCAGAAATCCACAGGCTCGAGCGGTCACGACAACGCAGAAGAAAATTCCAAATAGTATCCGTAATGTCCACAGAAACATGTCAACCGTTTTTCATAATCAATCCTCAGGTTGTTTTAAAAATATATAATTGATAATATATCAACTGGTACTGTCGCTTTTTCAATAGGAGAGGGAGAGACTATGGCTGCCCCACTCTGTACCGCAAGCAAAACTCTGCGAACACCCGGCTATCCACTGATGCAATGTTATCTTTCTCGCTCATTTTTCAAAATAAAAGCCTGAAACTATGTCTAAAAACTGTTGACACCTTGAGGAAGCCATAGGAAAATGAATCTGGTTGATATCCCTTTAAATGGAGGCAAGGCATCCAATGGAACAGACAGCTTTCAGGAAAAACAGCACTTCCGGGTTTGATTTTCCTCAGGTTTTCGCCTGCAATATCAGTTCTGTTATAATCACAGACAATATTTTGACAGTTTTGGAAACTTTTAGTGTTTTCTATCCTAATCTGACAATTATATGTATATTCTAGTTTCTGGGCCTGTGAAATAGGCAGTTTCAAATGGGTATGTTTTTTAGCCAAAAACAAAAATCCTGCCCCCTACACTCAAGAAGTTAAAATCTCCGATACCCAAAAACATCTCTGCTGCTGCTACTACCAATTCAATCTTCTTGGATTTCCTTTCCATCTGTGCGGTACAATTAATGATCATAGCAATAAACGCCAAGAAACCAACCTTGCTAATACACAAACTGTTCGGGTCACTGTACTGGCCTACTACTCACAGGGATCCTCTCTGGCTCCCTTACCCTTTGCCCACTATCCTCTACTTTGCATTAAAACTCAGGACAGACAGGGTCTCCTCAGTCTTCCTCTCGCCACCGGGTTTGCATTAGAGGTCGTCCGATTAGTTTCAAGTTTTCATAACAATCAGCATTTTTGGATGCCGTTTATGGCACGAGGAGACTGCGTGGCAGGCTGACCAGCTGTTACGCGAGTGCAGCAAGGAGCCAAGGTAAGTTGCTAGCTAGCATTAAACATATCTTCTAAAAAAACAATCTATCTTCACATAATCACTAGTTAACTACACATGGTTGATGATATTACTAGTTTAACTAGCTTGTCCTGCATTACAGGCAGTTAACCCGCTGTTCCTCGGCCGTCATTGAAAATAAGAATTTGTTCTTAACTGACTTGCCTAGTTAAATAAAGGTAAAATAAAAATATATATAATCAATGCGGTGCCTGTTAATTTATCATCGAATCACAGCCTACTTTGCCAAACGGGTGATGATTTAACAAGATCACTGTCGTTGCACCAATGTACCTAACCATAAACATCAATGACTTTCTTAAAATAAATACACAAGTATTTATTTTTAAACCTGCATATTTAGTTATAAGAAATTCATGTTTGCAGGCAATATTATCTAGGGAAATTGTCACTTCTCTTGCGTTCAGTGCAAGCAGAGTCAGGGTATATGCAGCAGTTTGGACTGTGTGAAGACCATTTCTTACTAACAAAGACTAATTTGTCAGAATTTTACATAATTATGACATGACATTGAAGGTTGTGCAATGTAACAGCAATATTTAGACTTAGGGATGCCCCCTGTTCGATAAAATACGGAACGGTTTCGTATTTCACTGAAATAATAAAACGTTTTTGAAATTATAGCTTCCAGATTTGACCATATTGACCATATTAATGACCTAAGGCTTGTATTTCTGTGTTTATTATAATTAAGTCTACAATTTGACTGTGGTCTGAGCGATGGTAGGCAGCAGCAGGCTGGTAAGCATTCATTCAAACAGCGCTTTCCTGCGTTTGCAATGCTTGAAGCAGAGCCCTTTTTATGACTACAAGCCTATCAACTCCCGAGATTAGGCTGGCAATACTAGAGTGCCAATAAGAACATCCAATAGTCAAAGGTATATGAATTACAAATGGGATAGAGAGAAATAGTCCTATAATTCCTATAATAACTACAACTTAACTTCTTACCTGGGAATATTGAATACTCGTTAAAAGGATTCACCAGGTTTCATATGTTCTCATGTTCTGATCAAGGAACTGAAACGTTAGCTTTTTTACATGGCACATATTGCACTTTTACTTTCTTCTCCAACACTGTTTTTGCATTATTTAAACCAAATTGAACATGTTTCATTATTTCAGTTGATCCACCTTAACACGGAACCCAAACCGGCCGCGCGCGTGCACCATCGTGCAGAAATGTATTTTGTCCCAAACTCGGATCACAACACGCAGGTTAAAATATCAAAACAAACTCTGAACTAGAGGTCGACCGATTAATCGGAATGGCCGATTTAATTAGGGCCGATTTCAAGTTTTCATAACAATCGGAAATCGGTATTTTTGGGTGCCAATTTGCTGATTTATTAAATAAATAATAATAAACATTTTTTTATTTGATTTACTTACCTAAATATCTGGCTGAGCGGTGGTAGGCAGAAGCAGGCGCGTAAACATTAATTCAAACAGCACTTTCATGCGTTTTTGCCAGCAGCTCTTCGTTGTGCGTCAAGCATTGCGCTGTTTATGACTTCAAACCTATCAACTCCCGAGATGAGGCTGGTGTGACCGAAGTGAAATGGCTGGCTAGTTAGCGCGCGCTAGTAGTGTTTCAAACTTCACTCGCTCTGAGCCTTGGGGTGGTTGTTTCCCTTGCTCTGCATGGGTAACGCTTCAATGTGGTGGCTGTTGTCGTTGTGTTGCTGGTTCGAGCCCAGGGAGGAGCGAGGAGAGGGACGGAAGCTATACTGTTACACTGGCAATACTAAAGTGCCTATAAGAACATCCAATAGTCAAAGGTTAATGAAATACAAATGGTATAGAGGGAAATAGTCCTATAATAACTACAACCTAAAACTTCTTACCTGGGAATGTTGAAAACTCATGTTAAAAGGAACCATATGTTCTGAGCAAGGAACTGAAACGTTAGCTTTCTTACATAGCACATATTGCACTTTTACGTTCTTCTCCAACACTTTGTTTTTCCATTATTTAAACCAAATTGAACATGTTTCATTATCTACTTGAGGCTAAATTGATTTTATTGATGTATTATATTAAGTTAAAATAAGTGTTAATTCAGTATTGTTGTAATTGTCATTATTACAAATATATGTATTTTTTTTTATCGGATGATTAATCGGTATCGGCTTTTTGGCCCTCCAATAATCGGTATCGGTTTTGGCGTTGAAAAATCATAATCGGTTGCCCTCTAATAAGAACATCTAATAGTCAAAGGTTAATGAAATACAAATGGTATAGAGGGAAATAGTCCTATAATTCCTATAACTACAACCTAAAACTTCTTTCTTACCTGGGAATATTGAAGACTCATGTTAAAAGGAACCACCAGCTTTCATATGTTCTCATGTTCTGAGCAAGGAACTGGAACGTTAGCTTTCTTACATAGCATATATTGCACTTTTACTTCTCCAACACTTTGTTTTTGCATAATGGGGCGGCAGGGTAGCCTGGTGGTTAGTGTTGAACTAGTAACCGGAAGGTTGCAAGTTCAAACCCCCGAGCTAACAAGGTACAAATCTGTCGTTCTGCCCCTGAACAGGCAGTTAACCCAATGTTCCTAGGCCATCATTGAAAATAAGAATTTGTTCTTCACTGACTTGCCTAGTTAAATAAAGGTAATAAAAATTAACCAAATTGAACATGTTTCATTATTTACTTAAGGTTAAATTGATTTTATTGATATTTAGTTAAAATAAGTGTTCATTCAGTATTGTTGTAATTGTCATTATTATAAATAAATAAATGTCGGCCAATTAATCGGTATCGGCTTTATTGGTCCTCCAATAATCGGTATCTGCGCTGAAAAATCATAATCGGTCAAACCTCTACTCTGAACCAATTACATTAATTTGGGGACATGTCGAAAAGCATTAAACATGTTTGCTATTTTACCTCAAATGCACAAGGTCCTCTACTCTGACAATTAATCCACACACAAAATGGTCAACCGAATCGTTTCTAGTCATCTTTCCTCCTTCCAGGTTTTTTCTTCTTTGAACTTAAATGGTGATTGGCATCTAAACTTTCATAGTATTACCACCACGACCGACAACACAGTTCGTCTTTCAATCACCCACGTGGGTATAACCAATGAGGAGATTCACGTGGGTATCTGCTTCCATAAACTAATGAGGAGATGGGAGAGGCAGGACTTGCACCGCGATCTGCGTCACTAATAGAACTGACTTCTATTTTAGCCCTTGGCAACGCAGACGCTCGTTGACGCAATAATTTAATAATATAGATTCCAAAATGTATTTTGCACGATCGCGCACAGGACGCGAGCGGTGTAGTCAGGGTATAACACTCAAACTCACCCCAGTTATCACTTCTTTCAGTGGCGCTCTACTCCGGAGATCAAAGCAGGACACCACTTTTTTCAGAGACTCGAGACGAATAGCACCCTCTCCCTCTGCGCAGCAGACACACCTCTGGGTACTTTGACCGAATTGACAGACCCCAACTTGTTCTTCACCCAGCCTGATACCACAAACAAATCAGCCAAAAGGCATGGATCCACTTTCTCTGTGAATCGTATTCCCACTGGGCCATAGTCGTCTCAGGCATTTTCCTGATCATTTGGGTGGCTTGGAAGCCTTCACCTCACGACGTAGGTTCTTTCTCCTCATTTTTGTCAAGATCAATTTCAAGTTCACTCTGTCGACTGGCCAGGGTCTTCTGGTGCGTAAAATGCATTTTTCTCTCCTGTACTTGATCCAAAGGAGAAAGTACTCTGCTTATATTTCAGTCAGTTCGGGTTTGGACCTCGTGCCTTTTTGCCTCACTTCTACTTGCCATCCACCCATTATTACCTCGCCTGGTCCTCGGACATGACTTCCATCTCCGTTTGGGACTTCAGGAAACTTAGTATTGAGTCGCCCACTGATGCCATGCTTGCTCATCCAGACGTCGTTCCAGAACAACTCCATCTGAGTGAAGCATCATTCATACCTTTACCTTTCAAGATGTGGCATATTTTAAGAACATGTTTGAAGGACACAGTTAAGTTATAGCAAAGATGGCTACTGATGGGTTGTTATAAACATTGCTTTTAGAACTGAACATATTCCAAATGAAACGAGACTCTCAGATGCAGAGTGCATGTTTCATGTCTGAATGCCATTTTTAATTCATCATTAGATCTTGATTAGCAGCATAGCAAAATGATCATTACATTTTTGTTTTCTCCACAAAACTCCTTCGAGACTTCAGTCAAATAGTTTGATTGGACAAGATGTCACATCTAAATGGACGAATGTGAAAGGAGAGCACAAAGTGGTTGTATCAAACGGTCCTGGCCCCACTGATTGAGGGAGCTCCTTCGATATCAGAGACCTGCTCACAAACGATTTATCAGACATTGACACTTACACACGTTATTCACAACCTATCAAGGAAGATATCTGCGCAAAAATATTTCAATTGAATTCAGTTGATCAAAATGCCATGATTATAAAGTGAACACCAGAGTGAACAGTCAAAAGCTCCTAGCTAGCTATCGCATTTGCATTCCCCACTGCCTCAATAGCTTCACGTAAGTACAGGCACTTTGTAAGCTGTCCTCTCAGATAAGATGGACAGTGTAGTGGCAAAACAGTGTGCGTTTCCAGACGATTTCAGTACCCTGTGAGTCACCATTGTCAGATAACCACATCATATCCCCATCCTTAATTGCCTCACTTCTGATCCCCGACAAACACCTAACTTGGGCTTCACGCACACACCCACATAAGACACGACTCACCCCCAGCTACACACTCACACACCCACATAAGACACAACTCACCCCCAGCCTCACCCCCAGCTACACACTCACACACACACACACATAAGACACAACTCACCCCCAGCTACACTCACACACCCACATAAGACACAACTCACCCACAGCTACACTCACACACCCACATAAGACACAACTCACCCCCAGCTACACACTCACACACCCACATAAGACACAACTCACCCCCAGCTACACACTCACACACCCACATAAGACACAACTCACCCCCAGCTACACACTCACACACCCACATAAGACACAACTCACTCATCTCCATACCAACTGGAGTTATGATGTCCATTGATAGACACTCTTACTGACAGTTGTGGCTGCTTTGTGGGATATATTGTTGTCTCTACCTTCTTGCCCTTTGTGCTGTTGTCAGCCCAATCATGTTTATACCATGTTGTGCTGCTGCAATGTGTTGCTACCATGTTGTCATAGGTCTCTCTTTATGTAGTGATGTGTGTTTTGTACTATATTTTGAATCCCCGTCCCCGCAGGAGGCTTTTTGCCTTTTGGTAGGCGTCATTGTAAATAAGAATTTATTCTTAACTGACTTTCCTAGTTAAATAAATATACCTAGGCCTATTTCTGACCCTGTGTGATGTCTTCCACGTTTAGGGTTCCTGTCGGGGAAAGGGGAAATGGATTATTCACTGGCACTAAGCAGTAGGTAGGCCTGCTATCGGGTGAATCTTGTATCTTGTCAGCTGTTTTATGGCAATGTGTTTGTGACGTATGATGATGACACTAATGGTACATGACACACTGGTTTCTTTCGGGCCGTGAAGAGCAGGGACGATAAACCCAAAATTACCGACACTGTTTACTCATTTTCAGTGATTTTTGCTGCACAACATTCCTGTAGATTGTTCGAAAACCATTATTCGGTCAACAGTAATGGAGTATGCATTATGTTGATTCCTGCTATGAAAGTATCTCTGTCCCTGTTTGGCTGTCGGCTGCTGACTCTCATTCCCCCTTCTCACTCTGTGCATGGAGGAGGGAGAGATGCATTCTGAGAAGCAGGATTGTTGCTAAAAATGCTATTGCGGGGGAAAATGCAGTGTTATTGTTTACTCCAATTGGTGGTAGGGTTTGTGGGGAATAATAAAGGTTTATTCAAAAAAAATAACACAAAAATAAGTGTGTATATAGATAGATATAGATAGATATAGATAGATGGGCGATTGGAGGTGATGCAGACAATTACATTGATGGAAGCAACAATCTTTCTGCAATATTAAGCTGATCCACACCTTTAAAAAATGCTGTTGCGGGGAAAAATGCTTTCAAAGCAACTACAGTTGTTCTGGAAAGTTTTTGTAAGACATTTGCCTACATTTACTGATTACTCAATTAGACTACATGGCTAGCAACAATGTCATATATAGAGTTAGCAATCTAGCTAAGGGTTTCGAGTTCCCACTTCCTCAGGTGGTGAGTAATGTAGCCTACAGGTCAATAAGCACAAAGATGTTAGCAAATTCTCTGAAGAGCTAAAAATAAATCGGATCATTCTGGATCCTATTTTGACAGGTTGCTCATCAAAATATCAATCATGCATTTCCTGGATATGTTAGCTTACTTTTTTAATCATCGGCTACCATCTCACTTGTCTGACTTGGCACTGGCAAAAAAAAAAAAAAATTGCAGCGCCCAGCTGCTAATGTAAAGTAACTATCCAGTTAAGAAATGTTTCATCGTTGTGTTATCGAGCAAAATAGTTACCTTTATCGCGATATGACTTTTTGTCCATATCACCCAACTCTAGCGCCCCCCCCCAAAAAAAACAATTACGCTCAATTATTTGTCGCTGATTTATGGTTGTCGTGAAAAATTTGTCAATTTACTGGGATGTGGATTTGTGGCCATATCGCCCAGCTCTAGGGCCTTGCTAGTGAGACTAACTTCCCACTCTTGCCTAGTGCTGACAAACTTAGACATGTCTAACTCCAGTCATCCTGTGTTTGGTACATTGAGGCCAGAATGTGACTGTCTCTCTGTGTGTGTGTGTGTGTGTGTGTGTGTGTGGCTTAATCTGTGTTTGCCCCCCCCCCCCCAGCCTAATACAGCCCCCACCAGGCATGGGTACGTGCGAGAGAGATGGAGGACAAACTGAGCGAGAGTGGGAGGACATACTGAGTGGTAGACTTATACAGATGGAGAGCTGGGAGAACGTGTGAGAAACTAGTTGGAGAGAAGTGAAGGTTGGGGGGGGTTACTGGATCTGAACTGACTGAGCCACCTGGACAGGATTTGGAGGGGGTCGGGGGGCTTTCTGTTACTGTAAATATCTAGTGTCCAGTCCCAAACATCCTGCCCTCTGTCCCTACAAACACCAGAACCTACCAACACCCCAGTCACATCCCATTCCCATCACCTTTGACCTGCTTATTATCACACATTAATGCCATGTGGCCTTCTGCCAATTCTGATGTGTGTGTGCAAGAGATACTTTGTATATTTTGCGTGTTTGACTGTCTATGGCCTCATGAATGGCTAGAAATGGAGAGAAGGGTTCTGTCTCAACAGAGAAGATCAATGCTCTGGAGAAGGTTTTTTAATTTGTAGCCACAATAAAGTGATAGCCTACTAAGATATGCAGACGTTCTGTTCTCATTCAAAGAACACGTCACCTAAAACAGAATGTTGGTTAATAATTATCCCAGTTGTGTTGGAGCTTATTGCCTGTGATATGTGGAGAAACTCCCACACACTGAGACACGATGATCACAGGTCATAGTGGTGCATTGTGTTCTGGGTCTGTGTAGACTGTCACGGGATAAGGCAGTCCAAAGCGGTATACGTGTGTGTGTGTGGTCATAACATGGTGCCGGTGTGCCCAGCTCTCTGGTCAACCATGCTAGGAATGCCAGCTATGTAGGGGTGGGCGGCCAGAGAGCGGGCCAGTGTGGATGGGGCTAGTCGCTCTGCAATCTCTAGCTTTGGGGATGGATATCTGCCCACTGTAAAATCACTAGTCCAGATTGTCCACATTCCAGAGAGCATGAATATGGTAAGTCATTAGCCATTGGGTGGATCTCAATGGTCAGAAAGGAGATGGGGAAAGAAAGCCACATGTAACTAAAGACTACACATGCAGACCATGACTTCCTGTGTGTTACTTTCTCCCCCAACAGTAGTCATTGAATGAAGTGGCTGACAATGCAAACAGCTTCCTTGTCTGGGTGCCGTTAAACAAGTAGCCTAGCTGGAAAGCCCTTGCCCTTGCCCCAGTTGTCCAGCTTCAGTATAGACAACCCAGAATACTGTACCTATCTCAGCTCATAAGATAAGCTAGTCAGACCTTCTAGGAAATGACTGTTGTGACTCCTTCTCATGGTCATCTAGGCCTATGCTTCCTGATATGACTTCTGGCAAGGACAGGCTTGTGCCTCAACTGACCTAGTGACAGTTAACTAGAGTAGACTCGACTAAACTATACCTTCACTGGTGGGGAAGGGGGATACCTAGTCAGTGTCTTCCCCATTTAACCCAACCCTCTGAATCAGAGAGGTGTGGGGGGGGCTGCCTTAATGGACATCCACGTCATCAGCGCCCGGGGAACAGTGGGTTAACTGCCTTGCTCAGGGACAGAACGACAGACTTTAACCTTGTCAGCTCGGGGATTCGATCCAGCAACCTTTTGGTTACTGGCCCAACACCCCTAACCGCCAGGCTACCTGATGCATTTTTGCTGTATTAATCTCCCTCTCTCCCTTTTCTCAGCTCTTCACTGATGGGACCACTAATAAGCTGGTGGGTTGTTATGTGGATGCCAGTCCAGAGGACGTGGTTCTGGTGCGTGTGTATGGGAACAAGACGGAGCTGATCGTCGACCGAGACAACGAGCTCAAGAGCTTCCAGGTGCACCACACACGTTCTCAAGAGCTTCCTGGTTCGCAAACACACACACACACACACACACACCGTTTACAGTTCACACATTTGACACTTCAGAGCATTTCACTATCAAACTCAGGAACTAAGGGCATCCATACTGGTAGCCAAGTTCAACTCCCTGTGCGTGGACCCATATGCAGGCTACTTCCTGGTGTGTCTTATGAGGTCATCAGTGTCTAATCCTTTGCATGTCTTTCCAGGTGCTACATGCTAACGGCTGTGCGCCGCGCCTCTACTGCACCTTCCAGAATGGCCTCTGCTACGAGTTCATGCAGGGGGACGCCCTCGGAACACAGGACGTCAGGGACCCGATCTTACTCAGGTGAGGACATTTTACTAGAAAACCATCTTCAAGCTGATCCTGGTATCTGTCTAGTCTGCAGGGTAAGCCTGGTTTGATGTGTAAATATACAAGCTCCTAGCGTAGCTGACTGCTAATGAGTCCAGGGGGACTGCGACTCTAGGCAGCCCTAAGCCCTGTTGGCTGCACCATGGAACTACAATAAGAACTGTGTAGAGTAAACACCATTTAAAAGGTCAAACAGTCAAGTAAACTACTTTTTCATTGATCCGAACAGGATTCAGGACACAAACCTATTTTTGGGGGATAGGAGTCATTCCGTAATGATTGTCTATTTCATCATACTTGCAGAATGATGTATTGTGTGTTTGTGTGTCCTCAGGCTAATATCCAGGGAGATGGCTCGTATCCATGCAATCCACGCACATAACGGCTGCATCCCCAAACCCAACCTGTGGATCAAGATGAGGAAATATTTCTCTCTGGTCGCCACGGAGTTCACCGAGCAAGCCTCCAACGCCAGGTAAGAGGAACCTGAACACAATACTCTGTACCAGTTAACCTGAACACACACACAAACACACACTTTGGCCCCCTCTTACTCAAGAAGGTATTTTCTTAAAACAGTTTACTGTTCATATATGTGCTGGCCAGCTGTCTCCCAGTCCTGTCCTCAATGCCTGGGTCTGCTATTAAGTCCTCTATACAGACTCCTATATAAGTGCGATCATAACAACAGGGTAGAGGTGGATTATGGAGGCGGAGGTATGCACTGGGATAACAGATGTTTGCATACCACTTATCAGCCTGCCTAGAATGCCTGGGTAATGTAGCGAGCTAATGCGTCATTCAGCCAGCCTGCCTGCACTGTACAAACACACACACATGTAGACTCAACAAGTGTGCCCCAGCCAGCACTGTCAGAGGAGGCTTCTGTCTTCTTGTGGGTGGGTACTGGCTGCTGCTCTACCCAGCCAACAGCAGAGATCTGGGCAGGCAGGGAGAAGAGAGCTGGGTGAGGCTCTGGGGACTTGGCCACTCAGTTGGCAAGAGGTGGCCTAGGTAGATGGTCCTCGGTGGTGATAGGCCATGGGGAGGTAGGTTACTGCTAGTATTGAGCAGTCCAGCCAGTAGTTGCTGTACTACTAGTGGAAGAAGGTTAGAGGTGGGAGGCCCTGGACAGAGGGGTGAGTTAACACACTGGGAGTCGGTCAATCTTCTGGATGAACGCTTCAAGCCCATTACCACACAGGACAATGTCCGTTTCCCCTCAGCACTGCTCCACTGGGCACTCTGACGCTACACAGTACACACACACGCACTCCGTGTCTGATTTTAAACATGATCCTTTTAAGATAAAGACTAGCAATAAACCAACTGTCTCCCCACTTCCTCCTGTCTCCCCACTTCCTCCTGTCTCCCCACTTCCTCCTGTCTCCCCACTTCCTTCCTGCCGCCTCTCCCTTCCTGCCCCCCCCCCCCCCCCCCATCTCTCCAGGATCCAGCAGGAGGTGCCCAGCCAGGCAGTGTTGGAGCAGGAGATGGTGTGGATGAAGGAGCACTTGTCTCAGCTGGGCTCTCCTGTGGTGCTCTGTCACAACGACCTGCTCTGCAAGAATATCATCCACAACAGCAAAGAAGGTGAGATATGTCATCAGTTTAGAATATCATCCTCATCATCCACAACAGCAAAGAGGGTGAGATATGTCATCAGTTTAGAACATCATCCTCAACAGCAAAGAGGGTGAGATATGTCATCAGTTTAGAACATCATCCTCAACAGCAAAGAGGGTGAGATATGTCATCAGTTTAGAACATCATCCTCAACAGCAAAGAGGGTGAGATATGTCATCAGTTTAGAATATCATCCTCATCCACAACAGCAAAGAGGATGAGATATGTCATCAGTTTAGAATATCATCCTCATCCACAACAGCAAAGAGGGTGAGATATGTCATCAGTTTAGAACATCATCCTCAACAGCAAAGAGGGTGAGATATGTCATCAGTTTAGAACATCATCCTCAACAGCAAAGAGGGTGAGATATGTCATCAGTTTAGAATATCATCCTCATCATCCACAACAGCAAAGAGGGTGAGATATGTCATCAGTTTAGAACATCACCCAGGTGATCATCCACAAACTCGCATCATCCACTTAATTATAACATCCAAATATTACTGATTCCAACCTCTCCATTTTCTCCAGGCCATGTCCGGTTCATAGACTATGAATACTCTAGTTACAACTATCAGGCCTTTGACATCGGGAACCACTTCAACGAGTTTGCTGGTAAGAGGAGATACATGGGCTGTATCTTAGTCATGACGTGTGTGTGTGTGTGTGTGTATATGTATGTAATGTGTGTGTGTGTGAACCTGTGTGTTTACAGGTATGAGTGAGCTGGACTATGGGCTGTATCCTAGCCGTGAGATGCAGCTGGAGTGGCTGCGTGTGTATCTGCAGGCGTACAAACTGTCCACTAAGAAAGGAGAGGAGGTCAGCGACAGAGAGCTGGAGAGACTCTACATACAGGTCAACAAGTTTGCTCTGGTGAGGAACACACACTCTCTCTCTCCATCAGATGACTTGGTAGATGCTGGGCTGAAACTTTGATTAGTTTGACCCTGTCTAACCTTTGACCTCTCTGTAGGCATCACACTTCTTCTGGGGCTTCTGGGCACTCATCCAGGCCAAGTACTCCTCCATCGATTTTGACTTCCTGGGGTAAGTGTGTTTGTGTGTAATGGTCTCTTGTGAAGTGATGTTAAAAGCTGTTGGTCTGCCTGTCTGCCTGTGGTGCATGTGAGTGAAAGGGATCATTTAATGTGGATGACAGACTGAAAGACAAACCCTGCAGCACGGTCAAGCTCTGTGGTACAAACACAGTTTCCACAAACACAGTTTCCACGAACACAGTTTCCACAAACACACACGCAGAGAAAGCTGACCAGTAGAGAAAGAGGGGAGAGGGCCTGTGAAAAGAGAAATAGCGGTCTCATCTTGGGCCTGCAGAGGTGAAACTGACCCTGGTGGTTTGAGTGTCTGCAACCCAATCAGTCCTGCAGTGACGACAGAACTGTCCCCCCCCCCCGGTCACCTGTATAAATGACATATTGCGCTTGACAGTTTAACAACCAGTCAATTGGAGCTGTCTGGGCTATTGTTATGGCTGCTATTGGATACTTGGTGCTCTCATTAAGTCAACATGGAACTCTCTTCCGCTCTCTGTCAACACTTCCTTTCCCCATCTCTTCCCCCCCCCTCCCCATCTCTCCTGCAGGTATGCTGTGCTGCGTTTCAACCAATACTTCAAGACCAAACCTGCAGTGATGGCCCTACAGATCCCAGAATGACAGGAGAAGAGAGGGACCCCATCACTGGCACTGACCAGTGGAGCAGACACACTTTGAGCAGGAGAGGGCTGTGCTGGGGGATGAGGGACAAAAGTTGGGGTTGAGCATTATTAATGGGGTCGAGGGGTGGGGTAAATAACATTTAGAGGGCCGAGTGTGGATGGACCACAACATTTTTTCCAAACTCGGTCCCTGGCAACAAGCGCAAATACTATTTAATTCCTCTTCAACTCTGTCCACCTCTGTCTCACCAGTCAAGCTCATCAATATTCCACAAAACAGCCTGGGGTGGTCTGTGTGTAAATGTGTCTTTATTTATTTATTCTGTGAAGAATTGATTGACCTACTGATGTAAGATTAATTCCCCAGGCAGACGGGTAGCTGAAACACTAGCTGAGTCCGGGAGCATTTGGTGCCAACATGGAGAACAGTGTGCAGACAGTTCTGTATTTATGGGCTCTGAGTTTTCCCTGTGGTTGTGTTCAAGGCATGTAGTGTAGGAGAGAGGGCAGCCAGCTTGTCCTTAATGTAGGCACTGATCTGAGAGGATTTCTTAAGCAATATGGTCATGGTTTCACCATGAAAATAGTGTATTCATTCAACTCAGATCTACACGAAGTGGCTAGGGGTTGACGTAGAACTGACGTTTTAGTTGCTCTGCAGTGAAGGTGGCATTGCCGTGTAGGTTAGAGGGGCTAGCCATGGCAAGACAGTGATATGGTCCTTTAATAATGTCTGTGACAGCAGAGCTGCCTCTGTGGCCAGGAGCAGCTTTGCGTCACTGGTGCTAGACTTTAAACCACTCGCTCTGTTAAACTTTGCACTCAGACTACTCTGAAAATCACAACCTCAATCACCCCTGCCTTCCCCAGTATCTGACCCCTCTTCCTCCCCCTTTCTCTCACCTCTCTCTGCCCTATTACACTTCCTCCTCTCTCGACTCTCTTGATTGGCTGAGGTGGTGGAGGGACTTTTGCCTGAAGTGCACATATTCACTGTAACATCCCAACCTCCATCCATTCAGTCATAACTTCCCTAAAAAGGAGCCAGAATCTTATACAATAGGTTATTGCGTAAACTGTCAGAGCCAGTGCTTTAAAGGGTGTGGAATCACTAACCCCAATGTTGTTCTGAAGCTTATCAGGATGTGAGTGAGGTGGCCAAGGACAAGACAGCAGGGTGAAGTCCACACTGAGCCAGCAACCACTTCCTTCTCTGACTGACATCATGATCTTTGGAGGAACTCTAACACCTTTCTTTATCCCGGTCCCCCCTCCCTTCCTCTCCAGCCCTCTCAGATCAGAAGATCAACATGTAAGGGAAAGTAGAGGAGAGGTGTATTAGGATATCATAAGCCTGTCCTGTGATCCCTGGCTGTCTCCTGTTATTGACAGGGTTAATAATTCACCAATATAGGAGGCTGCCAACTCTATGAAGGTGTTGAAGAGAAGGACTGTTGTGATGAGTCACTAGCCATGCTTGCCAGGCCTCTTAGTGACAGTTCCCCTAGCACACTCCAAAATGTGTTGTCTGGCTACACGGTGAGACTGATGAGCAGCCTCTTGGCTCTCAGGAGAGCTTGCCTTTTTGTCCCTTGTCACTAGCTGTACAGGCAGGCAGGGAGGGTAGATACCATTTTCACCAGCTCTTGTCCTGGAGAGCTACAGTCTAGACACATGATTCAACTAATCATCATTATCCTGGTTCATTTAATCATGTGTGTTAGTGCTGGGCTGGAACAAACCTGCACACCCTGTAACTGTCCAGGACCAGGGTTTTTGACTACTGGAATAGTGTTAAGCAGAGCATCTGCAACATAGCAGTAGATTGATGCAACAAATGGAAATGACTCATACTTGATGTAGGATTGTGTCCATTCTATACAGTACATTTCTATCGGCAACATTCCAAACCATTTATGTCATTGAGTCAGCGGAATTGGTTGAGAGAATCTTGGTGTTTCCTAAATGGATGGTCAAGGCCCTCTTGTATGCATTTTTAAAGGCCGTTATGGACAGAGACGACACTTTGAAAGGCTTCAGGTGAGTCACAGCTCACCACCAACTGTTCTATGTCAGCCCAGGGTTGAACTAACAGGTGACCAAGTGCAATGAATTCCTGTTTATCGTAGATGTACATATGTGAATGTGTTTCCTTTGAGTTGACCATAACATTTCAGTGAGACTCTTAACTGTATTCCTGTTAGGGTGCATCTCAACCGTCTTAGAGTGGATTCCTTTCCTTCATCTACACTAATAGGAAACAATTAGATGGATGACAAATGAATCCACCATATTGCTTTCATCCTGTTTTCAGACGTGTGGTGCTTAAGGAGAGAAGAGGGAGACACTAGGTGGAGACTGACCATAAGAGTATGAGGGAGACACTAGGTGGAGACTGACCATAAGAGTATGAGGGAGACAAGGTGGTCGAATGTCAAGATGTTCTATGCACCAAAGCACTCCTGGTGGTCTGTGGTTACATTCAACTAAACTAGTCTGCTAAGCTACAACAAACAGAAGTGGCAACATAGGTTAATGGTTGAGATTTGTGATTAGAAAGCAACAGCCTACTTCATGCTAGCATGGCCAGATGTCTGCTTCCTGAATGCACAACCAAAAATGACCCTGGGTTTCATGGAAATGCACCCCACTTATTGAAGTGGTAGACCAACTACGGCAGGCTAGGGCTGCTTTCCTATTCTTAAATATGCCCTTAACTCCCTTCACAAAATGTAAACGATATGCTTATTGCTACTACTAGTCGTTTTAGAAACTCCCTCCAGCCTAACACCTATCCAATCCTCTCAGATCTTTGAGGCCAAGCCAGCAGGAGCGGGTTCAAGAATCGCAGTGCCCGTAGGTCTACTAGTAAAATCTATAAAGTAGAGTTTTTATACACTACTACAGCACATGCCTTCACTGGACAAACGTTGGAAGAGCTTTGAATGTGTCCTAGAAGACTTTACATTTGAAGTAAAGGAAGTAAGTTCCCCATTTAGAAAAATAGCCAATAATACACAATGTAGGAAGTTAAATGTGCACTAATGTTGGACTTGATTTTATTCTTTCAACATAACCCTGTGGATATGTGCTGACTATGGAAGGGTTACATCCTGACGGTGGTATTTGTAGACTAGAGATGTGTTGAAGGGTGTATTCATGTTTTCATTTGACCTTTTCTATATACACATACCAAAATGGTTAGCTTCATAAGGCTTGCAGTTCATTTGCAAATAACTTAAACACTACAGAAAACTAGATTCTACTTTCTCCATATTTTATTTTTTGGTGAGTGTAGGGAGTCAGCAGTTGTAAATACTAAGAAATACTGTGAATCTGACTGTACAGTGATCCTCCACACTTGAGTGCTGGGGAGAGTAACATTGGTCAGTAAATATTTCCATTAAAACGTTGAACTATTTGTTGTGTATGTGAGTGACAGAACACCAACCTTGAAGGGGTAATACGTTTTGGCTTCACTAGTTTCCTGCGACCTGTCTGGCCCTGGGAATACCACCAAGGGGCTCCACTACTGAAGATATCTAAAACACATCCTAATACACTGATGACATGATGTGACCTATCACTGCCATTGCATTTCTATAGGAGTTGACTTCTATGCATTTGGTCAGTAATATATGATTTATGACCGTGTATTTGCCTTCTAGTTTCACTATAGGCCCAGCTGATAAGCAACTGTTTATGTAAGGTCCTAAATATCGTTACCATGAGGACTGGGGGTGGAAATTCACCTTGGTAACCTCAGTCAGTATGGTAAGTCATTATTGGACTGCACTCCTGTGGGGATATAGGAGCATGTGATTGCAGCTGAACACACAGAAAAGATAAACAACCAAATTTATTATTTTCCAAAAAACAAAACCACAACTTAGAAAACATACAGAAAAGGTACACCTTTAAATTACATAGGCTCTTATAAACAAAATAAAATCTATCTATATTTACAACAGCAGGGGTGACAACAGGTGACAGTTCTCTTCTGGGTTTCTGTCATAATTAGATAAACATGTTTCTCTATACAGTGCCATCCCCTTGGCTCTGGGTTGAAGTTGTCCTTAACATTATAGGCAAAGATGTAAAACTGACCATAGATCAGTGGCCACTTCATCCTGCTCACCAAATGCTTTACAACAGTGTAACAGCAACTAACCACAGGCCTGCCTCAGTTAACAATACGATTACACCACAAATCTGACCTCTTCTGTCCAGTACATTGTGATGAAGGCTGTATCCCAACAGTCAAATGGATTCCTATTCTGTTTTTCTCCTCCATCTACACTGATTTGAAAACCTTCATTTCACCTGTCCAGTTCTTTCAGGTCAGCGCAGATGGAGACAAAGCGACATTAAGACTATTGAGATGGAGCACTGTTGTGTCAAGGCAAACTGCAGTACATGGACAGAGCAACAGCTGTGCTCAAAGACAAACTGCAGTACATGGACAGAGCAACAGCTGTGGTCAAGACAAGAGGCCAGGGTGTCAGAATACACAGACAAAGGGTTCAGGCCAACCTTTGCGTTCAATACCCACACGCACACTCAAAGAAACACACATTTTACAGAACATTTGTATAACATTCTGTGACAAGTACATTGTAAACCCGCGTTCAAAATAAATTGATTGAAAGACATTATGCACACATCACATACAGCTTGTACACAACTAGAGAACAGAGAAGGATGAGATCAATCTAGAATAAGGGCTTGGAGGGAGATTCCTTAGACATTCCTCCTCATTACACTAGATGTCACTGCTGATCAACTACTATCGCAAGTGCAAAAACTGAAACACTGGGTGCACCCTGATAGTCTAAAGTGGCTTCCTTTACTCCACCTGCACCGATGTGAAAGAACTTGACAAGTGAAAAACTCTCGCACAAGGAATCCCACATAATGCCTTGTCCTGTTTTGTTGTCAGTGCATATGAAGGAGAGGATATAAGGAGACAAGTTTATACTTTAGACTACTTTGGTGCAGCCTGAGTCTGTTTGGAAAGGAGATGAGGGTTCAGTGAAAGTGCATTCTGACAGAGTGCATCTCATTACCTATGCTATTAATGGGGGTTATTCAACCTCTATCACCACAGACTAGGTCATCTGTAAATATTGGTAATAAAAAATGTTTTAAAAAATCTTACTTTCTAGCGATCGGGATATTTCATGGTGCTGTGCCCATCCCAAACAGCAGAGGGCAGCACTCTCCGTCAGAATCAAAATCAGATCAGATTACTGATACATGTCGTTAGGGAGAGATCAGATGTTTCATACCCTGGCCCTAATATTTTTAAGGATATGGTCTAGAAATAATAGATGTGTGTTTAGGGGAAACATCATTGGTGACAGTAGTCTAATCCAGTGTACCTCAACTCATTCCACATTGTGAATGTTCCTTTATTACGAGCAACATGGACAGACCAATCTATGATTCATGACCAATGATCTTTTAGATTCAGCTGTCAGACACCTTTAACGTCGTAACAAACAACTGTCTCCTACTAACCCTAACATGTCATGGGCTCTGCTGACATGGTCATATCAGATGGCTAAGATATAACCGTTGAACTCTGACACACTTGATGTGGACCAAGATCCCCTTCATCACACACACACACCTTTTCATTCAGTTGTCTACACACACACACTCCTTTCTCTCTGTCCCTCCCTCCCTTCCTCTCAGTCAGTCAATGAGAACTAGCTCTCCCTTACTCCTTTATCCCTATTAAACTCTCCCTCTCTCTCTCTCCCTTCCACTCAGTCAGTCAGTGAGGAGAACTAGCTCTCCCTTACTCCTTTATCCCTATTAAAAACTCTCTCCCACTCAATCAGTCAGTAAGGAGAACTAGCTCTCCCTTACTCCTTTATCCCTATTAAAAACTCTCCCTCTCTCTCTCCCTTCCACTCAGTCAGTCAGTGAGGAGAACTAGCTCTCCCTTACTCCTTTATCCCTATTAAAAACTCTCCCTCTCTCTCTCCCTCCCTTCCACTCAGTCAGTCAGTGAGGAGAACTAGCTCTCCCTTACTCCTTTATCCCTATTAAAAACTCTCCCTTCCTCTCTCCCTCCCACTCAGTCAGTGAGGAGAACTAGCTCTCCCTTACTCCTTTATCCCTATTAAAATCTCTCCCTCTCTCACTCCCTCCCACTCAGTCAGTCAGTGAGGAGAACTAGCTCTCCCTCACTCCTCTCTCCTCTGTCACTCTCCTCCCCCTCGCTGTACGGTGGTCTCTCCCTCTCTCTGTGGAGGGGAGTGGGTGTGATCTGCCCGTCAATTCTGCGAGGAGGCGGAGCCTCCAACCCTCGTGGCAGGTAGTGCTCCAATAGCGCGGGGTGGAATGGCACCGTCGGCATGGAGACCGTTCCACCGCCGCCTGGGTATTGGCCCTCGCCTGGGGCGTAGTGCAGCTTCTGCGGCTCTGATTGACTGGAAGACAGACAGAGACGGGACGTTGGTGCTGGAATGTACAACAATTCCCAAATCCTTGTCTAAATCTGAAAGGACTGGATAGGTGTTTGCCCTGAGGCATGGTTGTATGTAGGAGTCTACCACCATGTCTCAGGACATGTCCATACCCAGAGAAGAGGACTGGACTGAAGAGAACAAACCCCTCGAAGCTGCTGTTACTCAAGAGCAGTTTTACAGTCATAGTGAATAAAACTCTGCTCTATTGTTGTCTATGAGAGAAGACATAACCAGCTGTAGGCCTGCATTTATATTTAACCACAGTGGGTTTGTTTGTGTTCTTACAGAAAAAGCACGAGGGACTAGAGCAGAGTTTGTTTCGCTAAGAGCTCTCTGCATAATATCAACTCAGGTTCTCTTCACTATCAGAGCCAATCTCTAACAGATCATCATCTCCAGTGTGTGTTACCTGTGTGTGTATGCCCCTCTCTGCTCCTGTCTCCTGCTCTTCATCATGGCTTTGTACTCGCCCACCCTGAGTCTCCGCCCCTCGACGATGCAGGTGCGTTTGGGGCGGGGCTTGTATTTGTAGTCGGGGTAACGCTCCAGGTGCTGTCGGCTCAGCCTGGCCTGCTCCTCATAGTAGGGCTGCTTCTCCTGGTTAGACATAGACTTCCATCTAGTTCCTGGAGGGAAGGAGGGACACAGACAAAACAGAGAGAGAGACAATGTCAGACTAAAGAACAGAGGACTTTCTGTACAAGAATACATGGGCTTTTCCTAGTTAGGAAAGGGGGGGAGGGGCTGCATTGGAGACGGGGATGCATTGGAGTGGGTCGAGAGCTTCAAGTTCCTCTGTGTCCAAATCACTAAGGACTTAAAATGGTCCACACACGTGTGCACAGTTGTGACGAAAGCGAGACAGAACTTCTTCCCCCTCAGAGGTTGAAAAGGTTTGGCATTGGCCCTCAAATCCTCAAAAAGTTCTACAGCTGCATCACTGCTTGGTATGGCAACAGCACCGCCCTCTATCGCTTGGCACTACAGAGGGTGGTGCGGACAGCCCAGTACATCACTGGGGCCAAGCTCCCTGCCATCCATGACCTTTATATCAGGCGGTGTGAAAGGAATGCCCGGAAAATCATTAAAGACAGCAACCAACCAAGCCATAGACTGTTCTCTCTGCTTCTGCATGGCAAGCAGTACGGGTGCATTTGGTCTGATACCAACAGGTTCCGGAACAGATTCTATGCCCAAGCCATAAATAAGACTGTAGCCGTTAGCTATTTACCAGTGAGTTGACCCTTGTAAGTTAGTTTTTTTGCTCCATCTATGCACACTCACACACAATCATCATATACGCTGCTTTTTATCTGTTTATCATATATCCTGATGCCTAGTCACCTTACCCCTATACATATCTACCTCCATCACTCCAGTATCCCTGTCACCTAACATACAGTTGAAGTCGTAAATTTACATACACAGATTGGAGTCATTAAAACTCATTTTTCAACCACTCCACAAATTTCTTGTTACCAAACTATAGTTTTGGCAAGTCGGTTAGGACATCTACTTTGTGCATGACACAAGTCATTTTTCCAACAATTGTTTACAGACAGATTATTTCACATATAATTCACTGTATCACAATTCCAGTGGGTCAGAAGTTTACATACACCAAGTTGACTGTGCCTTCAAACAGTTGTGGCCAAAGGTTTTGTGAATGACAAATATTCATTTCCACAAAGTTTGCTGCTTCAGTGTCTTTAGATATTTTTTTGCATGGCAAAGAGGGACTTTGCAATTAATTGCAATTCATCTGATCACTCTTCATAACATTCTGGAGTGTATGCAAATTGCCATCATACAAACTGAGGCAGCAGACTTTGTGAAAATTAATATTTGTGTCATTCTCAAAACTTTTGGCCACGACTGTACAGCTTGGAAAATTCCAGAAAATTATGTAAATGGCTTCTGATAGTCTCATTTACATAATTTGAGTCAATTGGAGGTGTACCTGTGGATGTATTTCAAGGCCTACCTTCAACTCAGTGCCTCTTTGCTTGACATCATGGGAAAATCAAAAGAAATAAGCCAAGACCTCAGAAAATAAATTGTAGACCTCCACAAGTCTGGTTCATCCTTGGGAGCAATTTCCAAACGCCTGAAGGTACCATGTTCATCTGAACAAACAATAGTACGCAAGTATAAACACCATGGGACCACGCAGCCGTCATACCGCTCAGGAAGGAGACGTGTTCTGTCTCCTAGAGATTATCGTACTTTGGTGCGAAAAGTGCAAATCAATCCCAGAACAACAAAGGACCTTGTGAAGATGCTGGAGGAAACAGGTACAAAAGTATCTGTATCCACAGTAAAACAAGTCCTATATCGACATAACCCGAAAGGCCACACAGCAAGGAAGAAGCCACTGCTCCATAACCGCCATAAAAAAGCCAGACTACTGTTTGCAACTGCACATGGAGACAAAGATCATACTTCTTGGAGAAACGTCCTCTGGTCTGATGGAACAAAAATAGAACTGTTTGGCCATAATGACCATCGTTATGTTTGGAGGAAAAAGGGGGAGACTTGCAAGCCGAAGAACACCATCCCAACCGTGAAGCATGGGGGTGGCAGCATCATGTTGTGAGGGTGCTTTGCTGCAGGAGGGACTGGTGTACTTCACAAAATAGATGGTATCATGAGGAAGAAACATTTGGTGGATATATTAAGCGACATCAGTCAGGAAGTTAAAGCTTGGTCGCAAATGGGTCTTCCAAATGGACATTGACCTCAGGCACACTTCCAAAGTTGTGGCAAAAAGGCTTAAGGACAACAAAGTCAAGGTATTGGAGTGGCCATCACAAAGCCCTGACCTCAATCCCATAGAAAATATGTGGGCAGAACTGAAAAAGCGTGTGTGAGCAAGGAGGCCTACAAACCTGACTCGGTTTCACCAGCTCTGTCATGAGGAATGGGCCAAAATTCACCCAACTTATTGTGGGAAGCTTGTGAAAGGCTACCTGAAACATTTGACCCAAGTTAAACAATTTAAAGGCAATGATACCAAATACGAATTGAGTGTATGTAAACTTCTGCCCCACTGAGAATGTGATGAAAGAAATAAAATCTGAAATAAATCACTCTACTATTATTCTGACATTTCACATTCTTAAAATAAAAGTGGTGATCCTAACTGACCTAAGACAGGGAATTTATGCTAGGATGAAATGTTAGGAATTGTGAAAAACTGAGTTTAAATGTATTTGGCTAAGGTGTATGTAAACTTCTGACTTCAACTGTATCTACCTCCATCACTCCAGTATCCCTGCACATTGTAAATATAATGTTGGATACTGACCCTGTATATAGCTTCTTACTTTCTCCTGTTCTTCTCATTTCTAATTTTATTTCTCGTATGTTTTTTGTTCTACCTTCTGTTATTTTTACTACTACATTGATATGTATTACAGTATTGTTGGGTTTAGAGCTGGCAAGAAAGACATTCCACTGCACTTGTGCTCGTGACATTAAGACTTGAAACCAGTTGGACACAGACTTCCAGAGAAAGGAGTTAGCTGAACTACGTTCGATGGGGAGGAGGGGACGAGGAGGGAGGGAGGGAGGAGAGGAGAGGAAGAGAAGAGGGAGAGGGAGAGGGAGAGGGAGAGGACGAGGAGAGGACGAGGAGAGGACGAGGAGAGGAGAGGAGAGGGATAGCATGAGTGTCTCCAGTGCTCCACAATGGAATGGAATGTGAGTGTTTGGTCAGAGGAAAGGGGTGCGTGGCTGTATTTGTGTGTGTGTGTGTGTGTGTGTGTGTGGGCGGGGGGGTTCCTGTCACCGGGGGAAGCAGGTGGCAGATCGTGCCCTCGCTTGTCCCCTCTGTGCCAGGACTACAGGAGGTGACACACCCGGAATAGATACACACACACACACAAACAATATTTATACAAAGACTATACACAAACACACAATCACAGTGCTCATTGACTGACAGCATGTGTGTGTTTTGCATGTCAATTCAATTTCATACGACTCTATTAATCCCAATTAGTGCATGCTTTATGTCCCGTGTGTGTGTGTGTGTGTGTCCATGCTCACCCAGTATCTTGCTGATGGAGGAGTTGTGCATGTCAGGGAAGGCCTGTAGTATACGTCGCCTCTCGTCTTTGGCCCAGACCATGAAGGCGTTCATGGGCCTCTTGATGTGGACGGAGGAGGGGGGACTGCGAACCTCTGCAAACAATCCCACACCAGGAGCAGACAGGGGGCCTGCAGGAGGGAGACAGTCAGTGGCCAACAACAAATCTACTTTCCTTCAAGTTCACTGGTAAAAGAACAGGAAAGGTGAAAACAAATACTGGACAAGAAATCCTCCATGTTGCTTTCCCCTGCTCTGTGTGTTCAGATCAGTGTAGATAAAGGAAAGGAGAACACATTTAAGCTCTAGACTTACTATGATGCTTGCCCTCTACCATCTAAACCACATGTTATTTTTGATCAGGCAGTTTTGGAGGGCCTACCCTCAGAGTCACTGCTGTGGTGGTCCTCGTTGGTTTGGCGGGTTTGTCTGTTCTCTCCCCGGTCTTGGTGTGGCAGCCTGTCGCTGCGACCAGACTCCTTATGCTCCTACACAGAGACAGAGAGAGTTATACACACACACACACACACACACACACCTGACAGACACAGGCCTACACCTGTACCCACATGGGAACACAAATTTGAATGTTGTGGCCATAAAAAATAAAAAGAGGTCTGAAGAGAGCATTTATCATTATCCGTCTCTCTCTCTGTGTGTGTGTGTGTGTGTGTGTGTGTGTGTGTGTTGGACAGCACTCTTTCTGGCTGAGCAGGGAGAGGTTTCTCATGTCAGCCGGTGTTTGAAAGCAGGGGTGGAAACGCAAAAGCAGGAAATAGAGGGATGAGGAGGAGAGAATTGTGTTTTCAACCTGAGGGCAGGAAAGAGAGGATGGCGGAGGGGTGAAAGACATAAGGACTCTCCTCTATGATGGCACCAAATGCTCCACATGACATTGTCACTGCTGAAGATGGGACTTGTCTTGGAGATTTTGGTGCCACTGTGGAGTCCATGAAAAGTCTACATTTCAAACACACATGGCCGAACACTGTATCTATGACTCTGGAGAGAAAAGGAGGAGGAGAGAGAGAAGGCGGAGAGGAGGGGAGCGGTGTGTTACAGTGGACAAAGGAGAAAGGTGAGTCATCACCAGTGTTTATAAGAACACTGTTATGAGTTTACAGCAGCTGTTGTTCCTGCTTGAGGACATGGCTGAGACTTTCTCAGTGTGTGTGTGTGTGTGTGTGTGTGTGTGTGTGTGTGTAGCTGAGACATTCTCCAGTCTATAACAGCCACTGTGAGACCACGGATCCCTGTAACCCTAAACCTGGCCCTGAACCCACCCACGACCCTAAGCCTGCGTGTGTGACAGGAGAGAGTGACTTTAGACAATGGCTTACCATCCTGGCAGTGCAGTCTCTCTCTCGCTCCCTCTCTCTTCCGCCCGGCCCATGACTCCACAGCAGCTGCTGGGCATCGTGGATGGCCTGGGTCACCACATCCCCCTCTCCCAGGAAACCTGTGAGTGTGAGTGAGTGAGTGAGTGACAGAAAAAAAGAAAGAAAAAAAAAAATCAGGGAAAAATTGTCATTAAAAGCTCAAATAGGCAGGGCACCGACAACGGGTTGCAAATGTCAATATAAAAGTGAGTCAAAGTATCGGAGTACAACCTATTGCATCTGAGAGGAAACGGGGATGGTAGCGCACAAGCCCTGAAGTCAAAGGAGGAACAGGTTTTCTCACCACACACACACACAGTCAGGGTGTTGACATGTCTGAAGCTGAGGAATGGCATGAGCGGAGGTAGGCGTGTGTGTGCGTATACATAAAGGCAGTTAATTAGGTACACCCATCTAGTACCGGCCCGTAACCCCTCTTTGCCTCCAGAACAACCTGAATTATTCGGGGAGTGGATTCTACAAGGTGTGACTTTCAAATATTGCTCAATTGGTGTCAAAAGACCTAAGGGGTGCCAGGAAAACATTCCCCACACCAATACACCACCAGCCTGTACAGTTGACACCAGGCAGGATGGGACCATGGATGGACTCATGCTGCTTACTCCAAATCCTGACTCGGCCATCAGTATGATGCAACAGGAACGCAACAGGAACCAGGATTCGTTGGACCAGGCAATGTTTTTTCACTCCTCAATTGTCCAGTGTTGGTGATCGCGTCTGGAGCCGCTTCTTCTTGTTTCTAGCTGATATGAGTGGAACCCGGTGTGGTCGTCTGCTGCAATAGCCCATCCCCGAGAAGGACCGCCAAGTTGTGCATTCCGAGATGCCATTCTGCACACTACTGTTATACTGCACCGTTATTTGTCTGTTTGTGGCCCGCCTGTTAGCTTGCACGATTCTTGCCATTCTCTTTCAACCTCTCTCATCAACTAGCGGTTTTCGCCCACAGGACTGCCCATGACAGTGTGTTTTTTGTTTGTCACACCATTCTTGGTAAACCTTTTGGCGCGTGAAAAGCCCAGTAGGTTGACAGTTTAAGATACTGGAAATGGCGTGCCTTTCATCGACGATCATAACAGACTCAGTTGCTTAGGTCACTCGTTTTGCCCATTCTAATGTTCAATCAAACAGTAACCGGTTGCTTAGGTCACTCGTTTTGCCCATTCTAATGTTCAATCAAACAGTAACCGGATGCTTAGGTCACTCGTTTTGCCCATTCTAATGTTCAATCAAACAGTAACCGGTTGCTTAGGTCACTCGTTTTGCCCATTCTAATGTTCAATCAAACAGTAACCGGATGCTTAGGTCACTCGTTTTGCCCATTCTAATGTTCAATCAAACAGTAACCGGATGCTTAGGTCACTCGTTTTGCCCATTCTAATGTTCAATCAAACAGTAACCGGATGCTTAGGTCACTCGTTTTGCCCATTCTAATGTTCAATCAAACAGTAACCGGATGCTTAGGTCACTCGTTTTGTCCATTCTAATGTTCAATCAAACAGTAACCGGATGCTTAGGTCACTCGTTTTGCCCATTCTAATGTTCAATCAAACAGTAACCGGATGCTTAGGTCACTCGTTTTGCCCATTCTAATGTTCAATCAAACAGTAACCGGATGCTTAGGTCACTCGTTTTGCCCATTCTAATGTTCAATCAAACAGTAACCGGATGCTTAGGTCACTCGTTTTGCCCATTCTAATGTTCAATCAAACAGTAACCGGATGCTTAGGTCACTCGTTTTGCCCATTCTAATGTTCAATCAAACAGTAACCGGTTGCTTAGGTCACTCGTTTTGCCCATTCTAATGTTCAATCAAACAGTAACCGGATGCTTAGGTCACTCGTTTTGCCCATTCTAATGTTCAATCAAACAGTAACCGGATGCTTAGGTCACTCGTTTTGCCCATTCTAATGTTCAATCAAACAGTAACCGGATGCTTAGGTCACTCGTTTTGCCCATTCTAATGTTCAATCAAACAGTAACCGGTTGCTTAGGTCACTCGTTTTGCCCATTCTAATGTTCAATCAAACAGTAACCGGTTGCTTAGGTCACTCGTTTTGCCCATTCTAATGTTCAATCAAACAGTAACCGGATGCTTAGGTCACTCGTTTTGCCCATTCTAATGTTCAATCAAACAGTAACCGGTTGCTTAGGTCACTCGTTTTGCCCATTCTAATGTTCAATCAAACAGTAACCGGATGCTTAGGTCACTCGTTTTGCCCATTCTAATGTTCAATCAAACAGTAACCGGATGCTTAGGTCACTCGTTTTGCCCATTCTAATGTTCAATCAAACAGTAACCGGATGCTTAGGTCACTCGTTTTGCCCATTCTAATGTTCAATCAAACAGTAACCGGATGCTTAGGTCACTCGTTTTGCCCATTCTAATGTTCAATCAAAGAGTAACCGGATGCTTAGGTCACTCGTTTTGCCCATTCTAATGTTCAATCAAACAGTAACCGGTTGCTTAGGTCACTCGTTTTGCCCATTCTAATGTTCAATCAAACAGTAACCGGATGCTTAGGTCACTCGTTTTGCCCATTCTAATGTTCAATCAAAGAGTAACCGGATGCTTAGGTCACTCGTTTTGCCCATTCTAATGTTCAATCAAACAGTAACCGGATGCTTAGGTCACTCGTTTTGCCCATTCTAATGTTCAATCAAACAGTAACCGGATGCTTAGGTCACTCGTTTTGCCCATTCTAATGTTCAATCAAACAGTAACCGGTTGCTTAGGTCACTCGTTTTGCCCATTCTAATGTTCAATCAAACAGTAACCGGATGCTTAGGTCACTCGTTTTGCCCATTCTAATGTTCAATCAAACAGTAACCGGATGCTTAGGTCACTCGTTTTGCCCATTCTAATGTTCAATCAAACAGTAACCGGTTGCTTAGGTCACTCGTTTTGCCCATTCTAATGTTCAATCAAACAGTAACCGGATGCTTAGGTCACTCGTTTTGCCCATTCTAATGTTCAATCAAACAGTAACCGGATGCTTAGGTCACTCGTTTTGCCCATTCTAATGTTCAATCAAACAGTAACCGGATGCTTAGGTCACTCGTTTTGCCCATTCTAATGTTCAATCAAACAGTAACCGGATGCTTAGGTCACTCGTTTTGCCCATTCTAATGTTCAATCAAACAGTAACCGGTTGCTTAGGTCACTCGTTTTGCCCATTCTAATGTTCAATCAAACAGTAACCGGATGCTTAGGTCACTCGTTTTGCCCATTCTAATGTTCAATCAAACAGTAACCGGATGCTTAGGTCACTCGTTTTGCCCATTCTAATGTTCAATCAAACAGTAACCGGTTGCTTAGGTCACTCGTTTTGCCCATTCTAATGTTCAATCAAACAGTAACCGGATGCTTAGGTCACTCGTTTTGCCCATTCTAATGTTCAATCAAACAGTAACCGGTTGCTTAGGTCACTCGTTTTGCCCATTCTAATGTTCAATCAAACAGTAACCGGTTGCTTAGGTCACTCGTTTTGCCCATTCTAATGTTCAATCAAACAGTAACCGGATGCTTAGGTCACTCGTTTTGCCCA
Organism: Oncorhynchus mykiss; assembly: GCF_057628025.1. NCBI lineage: Eukaryota > Metazoa > Chordata > Actinopteri > Salmoniformes > Salmonidae > Oncorhynchus > Oncorhynchus mykiss. The sequence continues at coordinate 48,534,072 of NC_143038.1, forward strand.
TTCTAATGTTCAATCAAACAGTAACCGGTTGCTTAGGTCACTCGTTTTGCCCATTCTAATGTTCAATCAAACAGTAACCGGATGCTTAGGTCACTCGTTTTGCCCATTCTAATGTTCAATCAAACAGTAACCGGATGCTTAGGTCACTCGTTTTGCCCATTCTAATGTTCAATCAAACAGTAACCGGATGCTTAGGTCACTCGTTTTGCCCATTCTAATGTTCAATCAAACAGTAACCGGATGCTTAGGTCACTCGTTTTGCCCATTCTAATGTTCAATCAAACAGTAACCGGATGCCTCGATGCCGATTTGTTTACTTTATATGGCAAGTTACGGCCTTGTGACTGTCTGTAGGAGTGAACCATGTGTAGCATTTTCATGTACCTAACAAACTGGCCGGCGTGTGTGTGCGCACTACCATTTTAAAAAGTTTGAGGTCACTTAGAAATGTCCTCGTTGTTGAAAGAAAATGTAAAAAAATGTCCATTAAAATAACATGAAATTGATCAGAAATACAGTGTAGACATTGTTAATGTTGTAAATGACTATTGTAGCTGGAAACGGCAGATTTTTAATGGAATATCTACATAGGAGTACAGAGGCCCATTATCAGCAACCATCACTCCTGTGTTCCAATGGCACGTTGTGTTAGCTAATCCAAGTTTATCATTTTAAAAGGCTAATTGATCATTAGAAAACCCCTTTGTAATCATGTGCACAGCTTAAAACTGTTGTTCTGATTAAAGAAGCAATAAAACTGGCCTTCTTTACACTAGTTGAGTATCTGGAGCATCAGCATGTCTGGGTTCATTTACAGGCTCAAAATGGCCAGAAACAAAGAACTTTCTTCTGAAACTCGTCAGTCTATTCTTGTTCTGAGAAATGAAGGCTATTCCATGTGAGAAATTGCCAAGAGACTGAAGATCTCGTACAACCGCTGTGTACTACTCCCTTCACAGAACAGCACAAAAAAATGCTGTGATGATTATGTTATTTTAAATGGACAAAAAATGTGTGCTTCTTTCAAAAAGAAGGACATTTCTAAGTGACCCCAAACTTTTGCATGTAATGTATGTGTGTGTATACTGACCTAGGTTAAGTGCAGGCCGTGAAGGGCTGTCTCTATGGTTGTCCCTGGGTCTGTACCCACCCTGAAGAGTCAGCGAGCCCAGCTCAAAGATCTGTGGGCTGGGGCTCTTCCCCATGTCCATCCCCTTGGGCTTGGAGGTCAGATTCAGAGGCTGGCTGGCTTCCTAAGGGGATGAAAGACAAAAGAGTAGACAATTAGTGGTGTGTCAGCCCAACACAAAAAAACACATTCCGAATACACTGCTTAGTTCAGTCAATATAAACGCACACACAACTTCCAATTCTCATCAAAGTAATTAAAAAAACACACCCATGTATGGGGTGGGTGTGTGTGTTAGGGTTATGAATGACAGATTTGGTGTGTCACAGCTTTCCTTTCACACCACTGTAGTGTTTCTTTAGTCTAGCCTTTCTTTTGTCTGTGCTTTCTCTCTCCGGTCTTTCTTTTGTTTAGTGATTGTCTAGTGATTTACGTGATGCCCTTTTCCACTTGTGCAACAGTGCAGACAGAGCATGACTGCATTGTGCACGCAAAGGCACACACACACATACACACACACACACACACAACTGTGAACAGGGTGTGGTGTATTTGTTCAGTTGTTCACTGTCCCAGATACCAGAAACATGCATTGTTCATTTGGAGTGCATTGTTTTGACAGCATTTTTCAAAGATCTCCCAGCCTGTATCTGTAGTATTAAGAGAGATGGCTTCTTAGGTACATACATACCTCAGGCCTTTACCAAAAACATGACATGCTTATCAAAATACAAATATCCATGTACTATAGTGCTGTATTAGGCATGTAACCTGTGCAACGGTTGCAGCTGTTAGGTGCAGTGCATTCGGAAAGTATTCAGACCCCTTCACTTTTTTCAAATGTTGTTACGTTACAGCCTTGTTCTAAAATTGATGAGGAAAAAAAAAAATCTGAAAGAATCTACACACAATACCCCATAATGACAAACCAAAAACATTTTTGCAAACGCTTTGCTATGAGACTTGAAATTTAGTTCAGATTTCCATTGATCATCCATGAAATGTTTCTACAACGTGATTGGAGTCCACCTGTGGTAAATTTAATTGATTGGACATGATTTGGCACACACCTGTCTATATAAAATGTCCCACAGTTGACAGTGCATGCCAGAGCAAAATCCAAGCCATGAGGTCGAAGGAATTGTCTGTAGAGCTCCGAGACAAGATTGTGTCGAGGAAAAGATTTGGCGAAGGGTGCCAAAAAACATGTCTGCAGTTGACGATCCCCAAGAACATAGGTGTCTCCAACATTCTTAGAAGTTTGGAACCACCGAGACTCCTCCTAGAGCTGGCCACCCAGTCAAACTGAGCAATTCAGGGTTTGGCGTAAGCAGCACGAGTCCATGGCCCCAAAGAGAGAGAAAAAAATGATCTCAGGTCTGATGAAACCAAGATTGAACTCATTGGCCTGAATGCAAAGTGTCACGCCTGAATGAAACCTGGCACCATCCCTACGGTAAAGCATGGTGGTGGCAGCATCATGCTATGGGGATGTTTTTCAGCGGCAAGGACTGGGAAACTAGTCAGGATCAACGGAGCAAAGTAAAGAGAGATCATTGACGAAAACCTACTCCGGAGCGCTCAGGACCTCAGACTGGGATGAAGGTTCACCTAACAGCACAACGACCCTAAGCACACAGCCAAGACAACGTCAGAGTGGCTTCGGAACAAGTCTCTGAATGTCCTTGAGTGGCCCAGCCAGACTTGAACCCGATCGAACATCTTGACCTGAAAATAGCTGTGCAGCGACGCTCCCCATCCAACCTTACAGAGCCTGAGAGGATCTGCAGAGAAGAACGGGAGAAACTCTCCAAATACAAGTGTGACAAGCTTGTAGCATCATACCCAAGAAGACTCAAGGCTCTAATCGCTGCCAAAGGTGCTTTTAAATAGGAATATAATTCCTTTAACAGCGCTTCAACAAAGTACTGAGTAAAGTGTCTGAATACCTATGTAAATGTGATATCCGTTTTTAATATTTATTAAATTTGCAAAAATGTCTAAAAAAAACAGTTTTTGCTTTGTCATTATGGGGTATTGTGTGTAGATTGATGAGGGGGAAAAAAACTATTTAATCCATTTTATAATAAGGCCGTAAAGTAACAAAATGTAAAAGTCAAGGTTCTGAATACTTTCCGAATGCACTGTATAAAGCACAGAAACAACATTAACCTGTCTTTATTGACACCAATTCCAATTCACCTTATTTTATTCCATCTGGAAAAGGTCTTACTGTACAGTATAGTATAGTTTTAGTATAGTAATAGATGAAAAGCACTACCTGACGGAAGGTACCACTGGGCCTTTTCACAGGGGTGGAGTGAGAGTTCTGCAGCAGCTGCATGGGATAGTCCACTGCAAAATAAGAAGGGGGAGATGAAAGCTTCACAATCTCTGTCAGAAGGGAACAGAATCAATAACATCTAGACATTATCTGTACTATCATCATGCCGACTCCACCACAGATTGAAGTGTATGAGCAGGGGAAAAGGGGGTTTGACTGAGGTTACTGACCACAATACAATCTGAAAGGGACTGCTGCTACTTCTATAGCAACTTATACAGTACATAGCAACAAGAGAAACAAAACAGAGGTGCTACATTTACCATTGTTTTGTTGTTTCAGATTGACATTGATGATACATTAAAAGTCTGCAGAGATCACTTGATGTCAACATGTTACTTTTTTGTTTTCATAGTGTATGAGAGGATTGAGTGTTTATAATGAACCAGTGAGTAATCTAAACCATGTCACAGCCCACCAATGGGCCCCAATCTACCCTCCTTTTTTGGAAGCACTGCAGCGGGGCCTTGGAATTAATGGAGAGGATGGCTGCCGTTTTACTGGAGCCATCCTAACCAATTGTGCTATTTGGTGTGTTTTCACATCGTTTGACACTTATTTTGTACATAATGTTGCTGCTAATGTCTCTTGTGACTGAAATGAGCTTTGAGGATATCAGAACAGCGATTACTCACATCAAACTGGACGAAGATTTTATCTTTAATGAGTCCGACGCAAAGGATTTACAGCCCCTCCGAGACCAGGCCTAAATCGCCATCATTCACGTGAAGAAAAGACGGAAATACAAGAGGCGGTGATCGGGGTGCCTTGTAAGAATTTGTCGGTGAGTGGTTAACCCGCCTTCACCATCCGTTCTATTGGCCAACGTGTAATCACTGGAGAATAAACTGGATGATCTCCGTTCGAGACTCTCTTAACAACGGGACATTAAAAACTATAATATCTTATGCTTCACCGAGTCGTGGCTGAACGACGACATGGATAATATACAGTTGGCTGGGTTTTGTGCATCGGCAGGACAGAACAGCTCCGTCTGGTAAGATGAGGGGTGGGGGTCTGTTTGGCAATAACAGCTGGTGCGCAATGTCTAATATTAAGGAAGTCTCGAGGTATTGCTCGCCTGAGTACCTCATGATAAGCTGTAGACCACACTATCTACCAAGAAAGTTTATGTATTTTTTCGTAGCCATCTATTTACCAACACAAACCGATGTTGGCACTAAGACCGCACTCAACGAGCTGTAGAAGGCCATAAGCAAACAAGAAAATGCTCATCCAGAAGAGGTGCTCCTAGTGGCCGGGGACTTTAATGCAGACAAACTTAAATCCGTTTGACCTAATTTCTACCAGCATGTCACATGTGCAACCTGAGAATTTAAAAAAAAAATAATAATAATAACTCTAGACTACCTTTACAAAGCTCTCCCTCACCCTCCATTTGGCAAATCTGACCAAAATTATATCCTCCTGAATCCTGCTTACAAGTAAAAACTTAGGCAGGAAGTACCAGTGACTCGCTCAATACGGAAGTGGTCAGATGACGCGGATGCTACACTACAGGACTGGTTTGCTAGAACAGACTGCAATATGTTCCGGGATTCATCCAAAGGCATTGAGGAGTATACCACCTCAGTCACCGGCTTCATCAATAAGTGCATCAACAACGTCGTCCCCACAGTGACCGTACATACATATCCCAACCAGAAGCCATGGATTACAGGCAACATCCACACCGAGCAAAAAAGCTAGAGCGGGTGTGACTCACCTGGCTTGCAGGGGATTGGCTGCAGAGGCATGGTCATCTGGTTGTCGGCAGTGACAGGGAGTTGCTGGGTGTTGGGGTGGAAGGCTGGGATCATCACGTAGGGCATGTTAACCTGCTGAGACCAGGTCAGACAGAGGGCACAAGGTCAGTCACACTCAGAGTTACCCCAAAGTTACTTCTAAATTCTTGTTATGAAAATAGCATGTCATTTGTAGAGGTCTCATCTCACCTGGATCTGTTGCTGAAGCAGGTTGATTTTGTGCTGCTGCTGGATCAACTGCTGCTGCTGTTTGGCAATCTGGAATTAACCACACAAAGCTTAGTCCAGGTACACTCAGGTTATGGTCAATGTTATGGTTTGGGGGTCAGAGTGTGTGAGTTGTGCCAGGGGTCAGAGGTCAGGATCACCTGTTCCTGCTGCTGTCTGGCCAGCTCCATCTGCTGCTGTTGTTTCTCCAGCAGCAAGGCAGCCATGTTCCTCTGCTCAGAGTGGGCTCCCAGCAGCTGCTCCCTCAGACCACCCAGCTGGTTGATCATCAATAACAACTGCAGCTCCTTCTCTGCCAGAGACTCTGGAGTGCCTGGGAAGGAAGGAGGAGAGAGAACAAGAAAGAGAAAGGAGTACAAACATGATTATACATAGAGACACAATTAGATATAGGAAGCAGACGGGCAGGCAAGCAGAGACTGACAGACAGGTGGAGAGACCGGAAGGACAAAGCACTGATGGGTGAGAGGTAAAAGGTGAAGGGTTAGGGGTAAAAGCTCACCTTTCAGGTGGTTGCCTCCCAGGGGGCTTTTGTCCAGAAATTTCTCCCTCCAGTCCACACTCAGAAGCTTCTCTATGGTGGGCATGACTGCCAACAGGAAACAGGACAAAGATGTGTTACTTGTTGTTGTTCAGCCACCATATTGTATGAACAATGGAATTAGATTGTGTACGTGTATGAATCAATGCAGTAGTTCAAATTTCAAGGTCTGCTACTTTGTAAGGATTCCAATAGAAAGGTACTTTGTGTACTTTCTCTTTAAAAATAAAAACAGCCAAGGGAAATGTAATGCAATTCTGTAGCCAATGAACAGGAGCACAAACATGAGCACACAGAGCTAAGGCAAACTCTTCTGGCCTTCTCAGAGTCTAAATGGGATGCATTGTAAAAAAAAAACTCAACACCTTCACCTCTATCAATGTACAGGAGAGATCTCTATAGAGCAAAGTGATGATCAGAAACAGATTACACTGGGGCGCAGACGAGGTGTAGGTTTGCCATACCTTCGCTGACAGTGGGGTGCATGTGTCCCTCTGGTCGATGGTTGTACCCCCTGCTGCCCCCCTTCATCCCAACAGGACTCTGTCTGAGAAGCTGTTCCTTACCAGGAGAGCCCTCCTACCAAGGACAGGGGAAAACATTGTAAGAACACAATCATATAGCTAACAAACTGTAGCTAGCTTGTCTGTGATAAACATAGTACAACCAGATCTGCACAAGTGCCTATAGGCAAGGACTAGTGGGATTGGGAAGCAGACCTGGATACACTTTTAAAAAAGATTGTTTAAACATTAAAATTAAAATGGGATAAGTTTATTACTGAGGGTGAGCGGGAGAGGGGAGGAGTCAGCTGTCTAGACTCCGGTCGTTCCATTGGCTGATGTCCTGACCAATCACAGGCAGGAGAGGAGAGCTGCTCTGCCCTGGTGTGGGCTCCTCCCCCTTCTCCTCCAGACTCCTCCAACTTCACACTGACGCCCACCATGCTGACATCACCGCTGGCATGGAGATGCAGCGCTGGGGGACTGGGCTCCACCATTCTGGGAGGAAAATGGGCGGGAAAATAAAAATAGTGGTGTGAGGGGGCGGGGGGCAGAAGAACCGTTCAGGTGAATAGATAGGCTTGTTCACATGGACTATTCCCCCTCAGGAGACTGAAAAGATTTGTCATGGGTCTTCAGATCCTGAAAAAGTTCTACAGCTGCACCATCGAGTGTTGCATCACTGCCTGGTATGGTAACTGCTCGGCCTCCGACCGCAAGGCACAGAGCGTAGTGCGTACGGCCCAGTACATCACTGGGGCCAAGCTTCCTGCCATCCAGGACCTCTATACCAGGCGGTGTCAGAGGAAGACCCTAAAAATTGTTAAAGACTCCAGCTACCCTACTCAGACTGTTCTCTCTTCTCCGGTACCGTAAGCGGTACCGGAGCCCCAAGTCTAGGTCCAAAAGGATCTTAACAGCTTCTAACCCCAAGCCATAAGACTCTGCAAATGGCTACTCAAACTATTTGCTTTGTCCCCCCCCCCCCCCCTACTTCTACTCTCTGTTTATTATCTATGCATAGTCACTTTAACTCAACCTACATGTCCATATTACCTCAATTACCTGGACTAACCTGTGCCCCCACACATTGACTCTGTACCCGTACCATACCCCCTGTATACAGCCTCACTGCTGTTATTTTACTGCTGCTCTTTAATTATTTGTTATTTTTACTTACTTATTTTTCTTAAAACTGCATTGTTGGTTAAGGGCTTGTAAGTAAGCATTTCACTGTAAGGACTACCCCTGTTTTATTCGGCCCTTGTGGCAAATAACATTTGATTTGACGTAGGGGGAAAGCAACGCAAATGCTGTTCTGCCCTCATGCCTCTAGCCTTACCAGAGTGACTGCACAACAGCACAAATTTTTGACAGGGGATGCAGGATATTTTGGGGGGGCCTGATATACATATGTTTCTGCTTATAATTTCTGACAGTTTGGTAGGCTGTGTTAATCAACTTGTCTACAATTAGATAAATGTAGCTTCTCTTTTGTCATTATGTTGCCCGAGAAGACTAACGTTATATTAACACATGCTCAACAGAATAATGTAATAGATTGATAGAAGGAAGGATTCAATCTAGTTGACATTGGTAAAGTTCGCAAACCGCGCATCACACACACACACACACACACCACCTTTCTCTGTAATGTGACCATTAGCTTTCCAGGCGTGACTATCTCTAGGTCTCTGAGCTTTGTGTGCGTGTATAGAAACCCCTGCTTTGCGTAGGGAACAAAGGACATACTGTGAATATGTCACACAAACACAAGTCAACTGGACCTTGAAAACCAAACCTCTAGTTTGGGAGACATTGTAGGTCTCAGGGAAAGTTAATCATCATGACAAGGCGAAGACTCTGCACATCAAAACACACACGAACAGAAAGAGACCGAGAGATGGAGAGAAAGAGTGAAAGAGAGAGATGGAGTGAAGGACAGGCTAAGAGAGCGGAGAGAGAGAGAGGCTGAACCTTAATGAACTCTGACTTTAGCTGCGTTTTTTCCCCACCTCTGCTGCAGGAGGAAAGAAAAGCACGCCAGACAGGAGAACAAAACAAACAGAACACACAGGGCGAAAAGTGCACATATATAGAAATAAAGGGAGAGAAAAAAGCCATTGTTAGACGGAGGGAACAAAGGAAGCCGGGACAATGGGCAAAAGACGGACAAAAGCTGCGGCCGCAGGAAACAGTGCAGATAACAATGCCAGCGGAATGTGCCGACCGACTCCGGGACCGGGGGAAAATGCAGAGCGCCACCATTCTGCCGAGCGCATAGTGATTAGAGTTCCTCCCCCCGTTCCCCCTCTCATATTCTGTCTCTAACAAAGCCACCTGCCTTCCAGAGGCCAAGGCTCTAAACCTGTGTGTGAGTGCTATAGTGAGTGAGTGAGATGTGAACCAATCCATTCACCAAAACCTTTTAAATAATATGGGGGGGTTCTGAAGATTACCAGTCCCAGGGTGTGTATATGAGGGGGTGGAGATGAACTGTGTCTTCCGTATTTAACCCAACCCCTCTGAATCAGGGGGGTGCCTTAATCGACATCATGGGAGCAGTTGCTGTTGGGGGTTACTGGGCAGAATGACAGATTTTTCCACCTTGCTGACTCAGAGTCGAACCAGCGACCTTTCGGTTACTGACCAAACCCCCTTAACCACTAGGTTAGAGGATGGGCAAACATGCAACAACCTTCAGAATCCACTCAAATCCCTTTCCTCTACACACCTCAAGCTTTTCTTCTTCACCTCAAACACTCTGTTCATTTTACTGTTCCTATGTTTAAGGAGTGATGAGGTTTCCCTGTGGGGGTGTTGGTGGCATTCAGCATCCTGCTGTGGAGCACAGGAAGTTATTCCTGGGCTTCTTGACAGCATTCTCATCAGTGTTCCAAAGTGGTTGGCTTATAGAGCTGACACATGTGGCTTTAGACTGCCACCCGTGTGTGTGTGTGTGTGTGTGTGTGTGTGTGTGTGTGTGTGTGTGTGTGTGTGTGTGTGTGTGTGTGCACGCGAGAGAGTGTCTCACCGCTCTGCCTGTGTGTCCAACACAAAGGCATGCCCAGAATCTGAGTCATAGACCTGCTGACAGCCAGGTATGCATTAAGGTGTGTGTGTTTTCTGAGTTTGGGGTCCAACACATCTAATCTTAGAGTTAAACAATGCCGTAGCGTCACAACTCAGACAATGCTTGGGCTCGCCTCACCTCAGCCCTCCACAGCTTATCAGTGCTCTCCACACAAATCTAAGTTAAATGTACACCTTCCATGTTTATAACAAACTGCATCCATGCGGAACTTGTGTGGATGTGGATTTGTGAATTGCAAAGTGTGATTTGAATAAGTTGAATATCAACACTTACACAGTTTAGCATATGTTATAGCGGGTGCAGCTAAATGTGTATGTTACTACCTCTGAAAAATGAAGTAAAAATGTCAAAAACAAGTACACAAATAATAATAATCCAACATAAAAATAATAACTCAGGAATGTCAGGAAGAATACAGTTAACCACCCAAATAACACTATCAGGTATCCAAATGCAATCTATGCGTATATACACCCAAAATACACTGCTCAAAAAAATAAAGGGAACACTTAAACAACACAATGTAACTCCAAGTCAATCACACTAATGTGAAATCAAACTGTCCACTTAAGAAGCAACACTGATTGACAATACATTTCACATGCTGTTGTGCAAATGGAATAGACAACAGGTGGAAATTATAGGCATTTAGCAAGACACCCCCAATATGCTCTGTTTCCTGGCTGATGTTTTGGTCACTTTGAATGCTGGCGGTGCTTTCACTCTAGTGGTAGCATGAGACGGAGTCTACAACTCACACAAGTGGCTCAGGTAGTGCAGCTCATCCAGGATGGCACATCAATGCGAGATGTGGCAAGAAGGTTTGCTGTGTCTGTCAGCGTAGTGTCCAGAGCATGGCGGCGCTACCAGGAGACAGGCCAGTACATCAGGAGACGTGGAGGAGGCCGTAGGAGGGCAACAACCCAGCAGCAGGACCGCTACCTCTGCCTTTGTGCAAGGAGGAGCAGGAGGAGCACTGCCAGAGCCCTGCAAAATGACCTCCAGCAGGCCACAAATGTGCATGTGTCTGCTCAAACGGTCAGAAACAGACTCCATGAGGGTGGTATGAGGGCCCGACGTCCACAGGTGGGGGTTGTGCTTACAGCCCAACACCGTGCAGGACATTTGGCATTTGCCAGAGAACACCAAGATCGGCAAATTCGCCACTGGCACCCTTTGCTCTTCACAGATGAAAGCAGGTTCACACTGAGCACATGACAGACGTGACAGAGTCTGGAGACGCCGTGGAGAACGTTCTGCTGCCTGCAACATCCTGGTGGGTCAGTCATGGTGTGGGGTGGCATTTCTTTGGGGGGGCTGCACAGCCCTCCATGTGCTTGCCAGAGGTAGCCTGACTGCCATTAGGTACATAGATGAGATCCTCCTCCTAATGCAAGACAATGCTAGACCTCATGTGGCTGGAGTGTGTCAGCAGTTCCTGCAAGAGGAAGGCATTGATGCTATGGACTGGCCCGCCCGTTCCCCAGACCTGAATCCAATTGAGCACATCTGGGACATCATGTCTCGCTCCATCCACCAACGCCACGTTGCACCACAGACTGTCCAGGAGTTGGCGGATGCTTTAGTCCAGGTCTGGGAGGAGATCCCTCCATCACCTCATCAGGAGCATGCCCAGGCGTTGTAGGGAGGTCATACAGGCACGTGGAGGCCACACACACTACTGAGCCTCATTTTGACTTGTTTTAAGGACATTACATCAAAGTTGGATCAGCCTTTAGTGTGGTTTTCCACTTTAATTTTGAGTGTGACTCCAAATCCAGACCTCCATGGGTTGATAAATTTGATTTCCATTGATAGTTGAATGTGCTGACAACAATCACACAAATTATGTAAAGAAAAAAGTATTTAATAATAATATTTAATTCATTCAGATCTAGGATGTGTTATTTTAGTTTTCCCTTTATTTTTTTGAGCAGTGTATATACTAAGAATGATATGTACAGCAGTAGATACTCTCGAGATAAAAGCTGTTTTTCCAGTCTTTTGGCTTTAATGCGCCTGTGCTGTCTCTTTCTGCTAGATGGTCGCAGAGTGAACAGACCGCGACTCGGCTGGCAGAGGTCCTTGATGATCTGTTGGCCTTCCTTTGACACAGAGTGCTGGAAGTGTCCTGGAGGGAAAGCAGCATGCTCCTGGTGACCGCACCACCCTCTGGAGAGCCATTCAGTTTAGGGTGGTTCACTTCTATTGAGGTTTGTCAGGGTCTTAGTGGTCATGCCGAATTTCTTTAGGCGCCTGAGGTTGTAGAGGTGCTTATGCGCCTTCTTCCCCATGGTGTCGGTGTGGTGGGACCATTTCAGGTCCTCCCTCCTCGGTCTCCGGTTGCCCACAATCAGCTCCTTTGTTGTTTTTTTACGTTAAGGGAGATGTTATTTTCCTGGCACCTCTCCTCCAGTGCTCTAACCTCTTCCCTGTAAGCAGTCGTCAGCAAACTTGATGATTGAGTTAGAGTTGTGCGTAGCCATGCAGTCATGGGAGTACAGGAAATGCAAACAGAGAGTACTGGAGGGGGCTGAGCACACATCCCTGGGGGGCCTCACATTTTGAGGATCAGCGTGGCAGAGGTGTTGTTTCCTACCCATACACACACCTGGGGTCGGCCCGTGAGGAAGTCAAAGACCCAGTTGCACAGGGTGGGGTTCATACCCAGGGCCCTGAGCTTAGTGACAAGCTTGCAAGCAGCACTAGCTGTAGTCGACGAACAGCATTCTCACATAGGTAGTCCTGTTGTCCTGGTGGGATAGGACGATGTGCAGTGCAACAGCGATTGCAAATTGTAGTTGGCCTAGTGTGTCTGGCAAGATGGAGGTGATATGGTCATTCACCAGCCTCTCAAAGCGCTTTGTGATGACAGAGGTGTGCCACAGGGCAATAGTAATTTAGTTAATTTACCTTAGCTTGCTTGGACATCTTGAAGCAAGAAAATATGCAATAGGCTGAGTATGCAATAGGATTACAGAGTAGTGTCTGATAGTGGTCTAATAGACTACCTAGGGCTCTGGGCTAGTTTAACATGCTTATCTTTATGAGACCATGCAGATCAAAACTGTAACACACATTCAAATTATTATTATAGGGCACAGCAGTTGAGCTGATGCGTTCTCTGGCTTGATGAATCACGCTTCACCATCTGCCAGTCCGACTGACGAATTTGGGTTTGGCGGATGCCAGGAGAAGGCTACCTGCCCGAATGCATAGTGCCAACTGTAAAGTTTGGTGGAGGAGGAATAATTGTCTGGGGCTGTTTTTCATGGTTAGTTCCAGTGATAGGAAATATTAATGCTGCAGCATATAATGAAATTCTAGATGAGTCTGTGCTTCCAACATTGTGGCAACAGTTTGGGGAAGGCCCTTTCCTGTTGCAGCATGACAATGCCCCCATGCACAAAGCGAGGTCCATACAGAAATGGTTTGTTGAGATCAGTGTGGAAGAACTTGACTGGCCTTCACAGAGCCCTGACCTCAACCCCAACGAACACCTTTGGGATGAATTGGACCGCCGACTGCGAGCCACGCCTAAATCATCCATCATAGGTGCACGACCTCACTAATGCTTGTGGCTAAATGGAAGCAAGTCCCTGCAGCAATGTTCCAACATTTAGTGGAAAGCCTTCCCAGAAGAGTGGGGCTGTTATACCAGCAAAGGGGGGACCAACTCCATATTAATTCCCATGATTTTGGAATGAGATGTTTAAAGATCAGGCGTCCATATACTTTTGGTCATGTAGTGTAGATGTAAACTAAGCAGAAAAAGAATCATCCCCTCACTGTCAACTGTGTTTATTTTCAGCAAACGTAACATGTGTAAATATTTGTATGAACATAATAAGATTCAACAACAGAGAAAAACTGAAGTCCACAGACATGTGACTAACAGAAATTGAATAATGTGTCCCTGAAAAAGGGGGTCAAAATCAAAAGTAACAGTCAGTATCTGGTGTGGCCACCAGCTGCATTAAGTACTGCAGTGCATCTCCTCCTCATGGACTGCACCAGATTTGCCAGTTCTTGTGGTGAGATGTTACCCCACTCTTCCACCAAGGCACCTGCAAGTTCCCGGACATTTCTGGAGGGAATGGGTCTAGCCCTCACCCTCCAATCCAACAGGTCCCGGACATGCTCAATGGGATTGAGATCCGGGCTCTTTGATGGCCATGGCAGAACACTGACATTCCTGTCTTGCAGGAAATCACACACAGAACGAGCAGTATGGCTGGTGGCATTGTCATGCTGCAGGGTCCTGTCAGGATGAGCCTGCAGGAAGGGTACCACATGAGAGGAGGAAGATGTCTTCCCTGTAAAACACAGCGTTGATTGCCTGCAATGACAACAAGCTCAGTCCGATGATGCTGTGACACACCGCCCCAGACAATGACGGACCCTCCACCTCCAAATCGATCCCGCTCCAGAGTACAGGCCTCGGTATAACGCTCATTCCTTCAACGGTAACGCAAATCTGACCATCACCCCTGGTGAGACAAAACCGCGACTCGCCAGAGAAGAGCACTTTTTGTTTGGTCCAGCGATCCTGGGTTTGTGCCCATAGGCAACGTTGTTGCCGGTAATGTCTGGTGAGAACCTGCCTTTACAACAGGTCTACAAGCCCTGTCCAGCCTCACTCAGCCTATTGCAGACAGTCTGAGCACTGATGGAGGGATTGTGCATTCCTGGTGTAACTCGGGCAGTTGTTGTTGCCATTCTGTACCTGTCCCGCAGATGTGATGTTCGGATGTACCGATCCTGTGCAGGTGTTGTTACATGTGGTCTGCCACTGCGAGGACTATCAGCTGTACGTCCGGTCTCCCTGTAGCGCTGTCTTAGGCATCTCACAGTACAGACATTGCAATTTATTGCCCTGGTCACATCTGTAGTCCTCATGCCTCCTTGTGGCATGCCTAAGGCACGTTCACACAGATGAGCAGGGACCCTGGGCATCTTTCTTTTGGTGTTTTTCAGAGTCAGTAGAAAGGCCTCTTTAGTGTCCTAAGTTTGTGTGACCTTAATTGCCTACCGTCTGTAAGCTGTTAGTGTCTTAACGACCGTTCCACAGGTGCATGTTCATTAATTGTTCATGGTTCATTGAGCAAGCATGGGAAACAGTGTTTAAACCCTTTAAAATGAGTATCTGTGAAGTTATTTGGATTTTACAGATTATCTTTGAAAGACAGGGTCCTGAAAAAGGGACATGTATTTTTCTGCTGAGTTTATGAGCCTCACCACAGTCCTATATGTAAGACTCCTGGTGAATATAGCTGCTTGGGACTGTCATGACACCGTGCATTTATCAGGAGCATTTAAAAACTATTTCATTGAAGTGGGACTGGAAAACTGTATTGCACGTAAACAGTTTGCACTTATCAACAGTTCAAATGGAATGGAAACTCGGAGACAGGTGAAAGCAAGTTCCAATACATTGCCTTCACCAATCCAGTCAAGTACAGTGATTACATCTAAGAAAGGAGGGAGGCAGGATAAGAGCAGAGATAAGATTAGCACTGAGTCTTGAGCTCCGACACCTCTGAAATCATACACTTCCCACGACACACTAAACAGCAGACAAAAGCTTCAGTTACACAACATGTTGTAACATGCAAACCCAACATCTCACCCCGGGGCATCTGCAATGCCAATGTTATCTGTTGTTCTCCCTCTCTCAATTCAATTGAAGGGCTTTATTGGCATGGGAAGCATGTTAACATTGCCAAAGCAAGTTAAGTAGATAAACAAAAGTGAACAATAAAAATTAACATTACACTCACAGAAGTTCAAAAGAATAAAGACATTTCAAATGTCATTATGTGTGTGTGTATATATATATATATATATATATTTATTTATTTATTTATTTATTTATTTAGTGTTGTAATGACGCAAATAGTGAAAGTACAAAAGGGAAAATAAATACACATCCCTGCCTCCCTGACAGGGGCAGTTAGTGCTGGGAAACTGTCTATTGTTTTCCAAACATGGCCTGAAGGGGACTAGTAGAGGGAGAGAGACAGAGACGGAGTTGAGCAAGGAGTCCGTTCCATTCCTGCACACGGCGGCTGATCAAGTGACTGAATTATTTTATTAAACAAATTAAAAAACTGCCATTGAACTCTGAGACTGACAAATGTAAAGACAGAAGCTCTGCATGGACTCCTTGGGGCAGAGAGAGAGAGACAAACAGACAAGTCTTTAAAAAAGCTTGTTTAATGTTGTGTTACGGTGCCACGAGCCATTATAAACCTATGGCTGGATTCAATCAATCCTGCTTTAGGAATGTTTCAATACTCTGGCAAAGTTAGCATGTTGACATGCAGTTGTTCGCCAGCCGAGGGTGGTTGATTCCCTTAAACCCTGAGGGCTAGTATAGTAGCAGGTGAAGCTGGCGATGGCAATATTAAAGCCTGATTGGTGGCTGGGACAGAACCCTTGTAAAGTAGCAGGTGCACTATAGTACAGGTTCAGACGCTTAGTGGGACTCTAGTATCATGGTCCTCCCTGGGGGAATTAAGTTAGATGCCCTGTGGAACCCCACTGCAGCCATTCCCTCTGCCTAATGTTTAAATACACTTCATTAAACAGTCCCATCTCAGCTGGTATTACTGTTAACATGGTAATAGGTACACAAATGGAAATAACTACATTCTACGTTGTGGTGGTGGTTTGACTGAATCCCAAACAAACCAAAGAGGAAGATAATTGTTTAAGTAGCTGTCCAGTGAAATTCTCACTTTTAAAAGTTCATAGTCTGTTGACTCATACCCAAATTATTTAGTTGAATCCTATACTCGTAAGTGGCCAAAACGACAATTGGAGAAAAAAAAAACCTTGAAAAGCCCCACCTCAAACTTGTAACTCAAACACAAGGTTTAAAAAAAATGCTTGCCATTTCCTGAGGATGATGAGCTGGCCAATCAGCCGTCTACTTGCATGAATATTTTGAATGACCGGTATACAGTACACCCACACCATTCCAACACAGACAAGCTGTTTAACATACTTAATTACAATTTTTTGGAAGGAAAACTATTTAACTCATATTGTAATTCATTATATGTCATATTTCATAGAAATCTGAACACACTGGACTGTTACTTGAATTGAAAATATTTACCATGAAATGTCTACATTTCTATACCAGCTAAATTATGCAGTACAACAAATCATTAACTTGTGATATCACTAGCAAGTTTTTAATCCTTAAGAGTCTATTGACACACCCTTGCGTCAATCTAAGTAACATAATAAAAACAACCCCATCAAAATCCATCAGTTCAAGCTAGAGAGATCAGTTGTTTTGCGTGAGTCTCAATCCACTGAATCTGCCTCTGTCGGCCTTCCACATTTGTGGGAAGGTGTCCGAGCTACAGCAGTGTTTGTCAGACCATGAGACGTCCCGAAAATCAGTCTTCCCATAATATTTTGTAGGTCAAACTGTTTTTCTGAGAAGGCGGAGACTCGCACGAACACGATGGTGTTCTCTGTTTTGCTCTACAACCCCCACCAGGGTCATGGAGCTCCTCAATGTAAGAGGTACAAAACACATGGAAGTATGGAGGTAGTTGTGTGCCCCCCAAAAAATGGGGTTAAATAAATAAATATATTTCCTGAGAGATAGAGAGATATATATATATATATATATAGCTTGGTTTGAAGAAATCAACTGTGGGAGCAATTATTAGGAAATGGAAGACATACAAGACCACTGATAATCTCCCTCGATCTGGGGCTCCACCCAAGATCTCACCCCGTGGGGTCAAAATGATCACAACGGTGAGCAAAAATCCCAGAACCACACGGGGGGACCTACTGAATGACCTGCAGAGAGCTGGGACCAAAGTAACAAAGCCTACCATCAGTAACACACTACTCCGCCAGGGACTCAAATCCTGCAGTGCCAGACGTGTCCCCCTGCTTAAGCCAGTACATGTCCAGGCCCGTCTGTTTGCTTGAGAGCATTTGGATGATCCAGAAGAAGATTGGGAGCATGTCATATGGTCAGATGAAACCAAAATATAACTTTTTGGTAAAAACTCAACTCGTCATGTTTGGAAGACAAAGAATGCTGAGTTGCATCCAAAGAACACCATACCTGCTGTGAAGCATGGGGGTGGAAACATCATGCTTTGGGGCTGTTTTTCTGCAAAGGGACCAGGACGACTGATCCGTGTAAAGGAAAGAATGAATGGGGCCATGTATCGTGAGATTTTGAGTGAAAACCTCCTTCCATCAGCAAGGGCATTGAAGATGAAACGTGGCTGGGTCTTTCAGCATGACAATGATCCCAAACACACCGCCCGGGCAATGAAGGAGTGGCTTCATAAGAAGCATTTCAAGGTCCTGGAGTGGCCTAGCCAGTCTCCAGATCTCAACCCCATAGAAAATCTTTGGAGGGAGTTGAAAGTCTGTGTTGCCCAGCAACAACAGCCCCAAAACATCACTGCTCTAGAGGAGATCTGCATGGAGGAATGGGCCAAAATACCAGCAACAGTGTGTGAAAACCTTGTGAAGACTTACAGAAAACATTTGACCTCTGTTGGCAATGACAAAGGGTATATAAAAAAAGTGTTGAGATAAACTTTAGTTATTGACCAAAGACTTATTTTCCACCATAATTTGCTAATAAATTAATAAAAAATCCTACAATGTGATTTTCTGGATTTTTTTCCCCTCATTTGTCTGTCATAGTTGAAGTGTACCTATGATGAAAATTACAGGCCTCTCATCTTTTTAAGTGGGAGAACTTGCACAATTGGTGGCTGACTAAATACTTTCTTGCCCCTGTGTGTGTGTGTGTGTGTGTGTGTGTGTGTGTGTGTGTGTGTGTGTGTGTGTGTGTGTGTGTGTGTGTGTGTGTGTGTGTGTGTGTGTGTGATATATATATATATATATATATATATATATATATACACATATACACACACACACACAAAATACAGGATAATATATTCATAGAGATTACAAATCAAATTGGGACAGGAGGGAAACATTCAAACAAAACAGCAATCTTTTTTTTTTCCAGTGTGTGTGTGTGTGTGTGTGTATATATTTATACACATATATTATATATATTTCCTGAGCTTTCTTATAGGGTAGCCTAGTGGTTAGAGCGTTGTACTAGTAACCGGAAGGTTGCAAGTTCAAACCCCCGAGCTGACAAGGTCCAAATCTGTTGTTCTGCCCTTGAACAGGCAGCCAACCCACTGTTCTTAGGCGTCATTGAAAATAAGAATTTGTTCTTAACTGACTTGCCTGGTTAAATAAAGGTCAAATAAATAAATAAAATAAATATATCCTAGGTATAGGACAAACACTTCAAACCCTTACCCCCTTTCAGAGTTAATGACAACTATGGAAAAGAAGCATTCCGTCTCTCCTCATTCAGGACCCTGTCAGAGAGAGAAACAGAGAGCAAGGTACAGTAAGGGAGAGGTACCTCTTCGGTGCGGTGAGTGTGGAGGTCCCCAGACCCAGAGGACCCCTCCACAGTAGAGCACTGGTGATGCTGAAACACGTCATGTTCTCTTCAGTCACACACAGGACAGCCGTCTAACACACTCCCTCCCTCTTTCAGGACAGCCCAAAGCCACTCTGTAGTCTCAACTCTGTGACATCTCTTTTTCTATGTTCCTTTCAACTCTTTCTCTCTAGCACCCTCCCAGTCTCTCTATCTCCCTCTATCCCGCCTCCCTCTCTGTGTTCATGTAAACCTCCCGTTATTGTGACAAAGAGCCCTCTTTTTGGCATCTTTGAGCCAAACAATCCACTAATTTGCATAATATGTTTTGCAACCGGTGAGCCTATCTAGAACATTAACATGTGATAATCAAATAGTTGGACCCACAGGTGTGATCCAGGTGTGTGATACCGCGCTGGGATGTCCAGGAGCACCTAACAATGTCACCTTTATGCACTAAGTGGGTTTCCTGGCCACCTGCCTGAAACGGAGACACCACAGAAGAAGGAAAATCACACATTCAAATATAGCACAGGAGCTGGACTAGAAACAACATGTCAAGGAAAATAAAGGCATATGTGCTTCCTGCTCCCAAGCATGATTTTAATTGATCCGGTGATCAGTGTGTGGCTGTCGAGTCAGAGAGTTTAGTAAGAAGATCTGTTTAATAGTTATATCAAGATCACGCTCGGCAGCAGCAAAGAGCAGGCGGACAGACATTCACTCGCTTTTCATTGGTGAAACAACATATTCCCTCTGCTTCTCTTCAGCCCACACAATGCACCTATGGATTCGTCCCTGGTCCTGGGCACCCACTGTGGATGCTGGATCTCACTGAAGACCGCCAGCAATTAGGATCTGCCTTGTTTTAAAGGCCACCAATTAACTTTGAATCCCTCATTTTAGAGATTCTCTCCCCAAAATACACACAGACAAATGCCATCTCTAAGAATATTTACCAATAATATTGATAATAGTTTAACGTGGGCTAATTAACTGAGTTGAGATGAAAACCTGGATC
This sequence comes from Oncorhynchus mykiss, assembly GCF_057628025.1. Classification (NCBI taxonomy): domain Eukaryota; kingdom Metazoa; phylum Chordata; class Actinopteri; order Salmoniformes; family Salmonidae; genus Oncorhynchus; species Oncorhynchus mykiss. Next base: position 48,554,164 of record NC_143038.1, read on the forward strand.
CACAGTGGGTTCCCAGGACCATGTCCCTCTCTCAGTCTCCCCTGAATCATAGACAGCCTCACGCCCAGACCATGTGTCAGATATTTAGTATACTAAGCCTTGTAGTGAGAGAACAACGTCACCACATCCATTTGTCTGACATGATGAGGCCGACATGCAGCGGCTGCTGTGTGAGTGTCTATATTTGACATGAGATTTTAGAGGCAAGACGACAGAAAATAAATGCGATACAGGTGTTGTGGATGTCATGGATGTTTCTCTTAGTGTTATTCCGGCAATGTTTCTCTCTCTCTCACACACACACTCTTGCTTTCCTTCTTTGAATGGGTAGGGCCTGAAGCAGGTTTATTGTGTTGTGTTGCTGACTGCGTCTCATTAGGAACTGAGCTCTCAGGGCCACACACACAAAAGCTTCCCTTCCCTCGCTCTCCTCTTCCTCTCTGTTTTTCTGTTCTTTTGGCCTTTTGATGTCAAGAGTGCCAATCCCAGGGGGCTCCACTCTGGCCACAGAATACGCTCACACAACAGACTCATTCACTTTCACACACACACACACACACACACACACACACACACACACGATGAGAGTTGTAAAAGCATGATAAGGGCAGAGGAGAGGTAGTCGAGGTTGAATCAGTTTCGTGTTTCTCTGTGGTTGATAGCCAGATCTCACCACACAAAGACCAGCGTTGAGAGCTCCAGGATACACTGATAATAAACACTCTTTTTCCTCAGCTTTTTCCGTGTGGAGCATAGGGACAGCCCCAAGGACTCCCCCTCTGTCTTACCACACACACACAACTAATTCAAATAACATAGTAGATTACCCTTGACTTTTCAACATCTAAAACTTAAAACACATTCTGTTACCACTGTCACATGATCACTTTGTTATTTATCTAAACCTATAGTTTAAGGGCTTGACTCTGTGTTCCCTGTGTCCTGTGTCCTCTCTCTCTCTGCGTTCCATGTGTCCTCTCTCTCTCTCTCTGCGTTCCCTGTGTCCTCTCTCTCTCTCTCTGCGTTCCCTGTGTCCTCTCTCTCTCTGCGTTCCCTGTGTCCTCTCTCTCTGCGTTCCCTGTGTCCTCTCTCTCTCTCTCCGTTCCCTGTGTCCTCTCTCTCTCTCTGCGTTCCCTGTGTCCTCTCTCTCTCTCTCCGTTCCCTGAGTCCTCTCTCTCTCTCTCCGTTCCCTGTGTCCTCTCTCTCTCTCTCCGTTCCCTGTGTCCTCTCTCTCTCTCTCCGTTCCCTGTGTCCTCTCTCTCTCTCTCTCTCCGTTCCCTGTGTCCTCTCTCTCTCTCTCTCTCCGTTCCCTGTGTCCTCTCTCTCTCTCTCTCTCCGTTCCCTGTGTCCTCTCTCTCTCTCTCTCTCCGTTCCCTGTGTCCTCTCTCTCTCTCTCTCTCTCTCTCTCTCTCTCTCTTCCCTGTGTCCTCTCTCTCTCTCTGCGTTCCCTGTGTCCTCTCTCTCTCTCTGCGTTCCCTGTGTCCTCTCTCTCTCTCTCCGCGTTCCCTGTGTCCTCTCTCTCTCTCTGCGTTCCCTGTGTCCTCTCTCTCTCTCTGCGTTCCCTGTGTCCTCTCTCTCTCTCTGCGTTCCCTGTGTCCTCTCTCTCTCTCTGCGTTCCCTGTGTCCTCTCTCTCTCTCTCCGCGTTCCCTGTGTCCTCTCTCTCTCTCTGCGTTCCCTGTGTCCTCTCTCTCTCTCTCCGCGTTCCCTGTGTCCTCTCTCTCTCTCTCTGCGTTCCCTGTGTCCTCTCTCTCTCTCTCTGCGTTCCCTGTGTCCTCTCTCTCTCTCTCTCTGCGTTCCCTGTGTCCTCTCTCTCTCTCTCTGCGTTCCCTGTGTCCTCTCTCTCTCTCTCTCTCTCTCTCTCTCTCTCTCTGCGTTCCCTGTGTCCTCTCTCTCTCTCTCTGCGTTCCCTGTGTCCTCTCTCTCTCTCTCTGCGTTCCCTGTGTCCTCTCTCTCTCTCTCTGCGTTCCCTGTGTCCTCTCTCTCTCTCTGCGTTCCCTGTGTCCTCTCTCTCACTCTCTGATTCCCTGTGTCCTCTCTCTCGCTCTCTGATTCCCTGTGTCCTCTCTCGCTCTCTGCGTTCCCTGTGTCCTCTCTCTCTGCGTTCCCTGTGTCCTCTCTCTCTGCGTTCCCTGTGTCCTCTCTCTCTCTCTCTCTGCGTTCCCTGTGTCCTCTCTCTCTCTGCGTTCCCTGTGTCCTCTCTCTCTCCCTGCATTCCCTGTGTCCTCTCTCTCTCTCCCTGCGTTCCCTGTGTCCTCTCTCTCTCTCCCTGCGTTCCCTGTGTCCTCTCTCTCTCTCTCCCTGAGGAGGCCTTCTAAATAAGACATAAATAGGCTGATGACACAACTGCACTTTTCACAAAAAGAGAGAAAGGCGAGAAAAGAAAAGAGAAGAGAAAGGAACTCTGCTCTGGTGCAGTGGCTCCTTTCTTCTGCTTTTCAGAAACGCAGGTTAAAAAGCAGCCTTTTCATCCCTCTCTCATCCCTCTCTCTCTCGCTCTGTCATCTCTCTCCAACTTAGGAACAGGCAATGTATTGTGGTGGATAGCGGAAGGGTACTGTGGTATTTATCAGAAAAGAGAGGAGGGGGGAGGAGGACAAAACATACTCCCCAATAAAGAGAAAGAACAAGAGAAGGGGAAGAAAGGATGTGTATGAAGGGCCCCTTTCGCAGAAAGCCCCCCCTTGCCCCCTCCTCCCTCAAAAGGGGCAGGCACACACAATGTGCTGTTTCCTTTAGCCCCGACACACTTTATATCCTAGCCCCATTCAGGATGACTACTTTAGGGCACCCATGTGTGCACAGAGCATATGTGGCTGAGAGAGAGGATGTGTGTGTGTGTGTGTGTGTGTCCGTATAGATCCCTGTTTGCTGAGGGCCTTATAGACTGACAGGCCATGGCTCTAAGGCGTTGCCATGGAGATGTCTTTGTGCAGTAAGTTGCACAACAGGTGATTCTAAAGAAGGCTAGCTGAGCTGGTCTCAGTATTGAGAACTGCGGGAGGTGAGAGAGTGAGTGAGTGAGTGAGTGAGTGAGTGAGTTTATACGAGGTGTTAGCCGTTTTAGGATCCAGCTTGGCCCAGAGTTCTTAACTAGCTCCTTTATACACAGATCATGTCTAAAATCGCTTGGGCTTACCGGGCCACACTGCTTTACACACATGTATCAAACCTCACCGAAAGAGAGGGTGTGTGTGCATACGCATCAGAGTTTATCATATCTTCAACTCCAAGAGTGTAAAACCCCCCATATCACATTTAGTATTGCGAAATCTACTATAAAAAGGGAGAAAGAGCGAGAGAGAGAGAGAGAGAGAGAGAGATACAAAACTGGTTCTTCTCCTTGGACTGGATAAACGTGGCTGAGCCAAAGCCAGCCATACGCATATACTGTCATTCATGTCAGAAAGATACCGACATAAATTACATTAAACAAACATCAAAGCCTCTGCAGTCAGAGAGCAACTTAAGTAACAAGACAAGGTCATAGGCTATGGATTGACAACAAGGAACCCAATTAACCAATCAATCATCCAATTCTTTAAAGGGGTGTGCACAGATAAAGATGGTTTAAGAATCAACACTCTTTTATGGAAACTTAGGGCTAAAAGTCTGTTTTCAACACATGATGAGATAAGTGTTATTTTTTGCTTTGTCCAAGATGGAATGAAGGGTAATTCATTTTGATAAAGGAGGCTGCAGGTAACCTAGTGGTTAGAGCCTTGGACTAGTAACCGAAAGGTTGCAAGATCGAATCCCCGAGCTGACGAGGTAAAATCTGTTGTTCTGCCCCTAGGCCGTCACTGAAAAGAAGAATTTGTTCTTAACCTACTTGCCTAGTTAAATAAAGATTTTTTTTAAAGGTTCTGCTCTGATCAAGTTTTTATTTAGAGTCTAATCTATAGCCTAAAATAGCCTGTTTTCTGGATTTATAATATACTCTTTTGCACTGCTTATCAGTTGAACAAACTTTGTAATTGGTGAAATGGTCTTGGACAGATTTACAGTAACAATACATTATTATTTTTCAGATGTGTTTCCTGGTATTTTACATGCTGTCCAAATCCATATTTAAATAGAGGTGCGATAGCTATGATGGATAAAGATAGGCTATGAATCACTTGTAGCTTACCAGCTACATTTACACTCTAAGAAATACTCTACAGTGTGATATTTTCTGTCTGTTAATGTAGAACAGGGGTAGGCAATGCTGTTCCTGGAGTACCAGGTACTGCAACATTCTCCAACTAGGCACCACAGCAGACCAACTGAGCTAATTTATCAGTTCAGTTATTGACAAAAATTGTTTTAAACATACCTGGTCTTCTAGGTTGGTTGAATCAAAAACAGAAGTGCTAGCAGCACTCCAGGACCAGGGTTGCCTACCCCTGATATAGAGGTATATTTAACTGACAGAGCAATGAATGGCGACGTTTGCTTACCCAATGTTAACGTGTATGCCTCTCCCTAACCTCATTGGAACTATAACTAACTTTAAATCTTAACCCTCATCCTTATTTAGAGTTTGCCTAACTGAAGTTTTTGTGTTACCAGTTGAATACACCAGGGGCAGACTGGCCAGCTGGCATTTCGGGCAAATGCCAGATGGTTTGTCCATTTTTATCCCAGTGGGCCTGTCTAAATAGTTTTTTTTCAGACAAATTATCATTATCTCGCTGGTAACAGAGGTCTTAAAGGGCATGTAGCAGCCATTTCTCAATGCCAGAAAAACATATAATACTAACTTAGAGAACCCCAAGAAAAGATTCCCAAATTAAATACAATTTTATAATACTGTATTGTTCTAAAAAAGTTGGGTTTGAGGTTCTCCTCAAATCAGCGCTAACAATCCCACAATGCCCTCTGGTCAGCATCACACAGTGAGGACATAAACAAATCACATCAAGTGCTTCATATAAAAATTACAAAAAAGGGTGGGTAAGTAGGGTGTAGCAACACTTACATTTGCATAGTATGTTATGTCTCTATGGCTACACACATGAAAAACACTTAGTAAAAAGTGGGTTACATTTGTGAGAATGAGTTGGGCGAATTGGGTATAATTACCAACAGCATGGCATATAAAGTATCACAAACAGCCAGCAGCACCAAAAGAGAGAGCATTATCAGGGCTTTACCTGGTAAGTGAAAGAGCTCTACCTCTATGCTAACTTTAGCTAGCTATAGAGCTACGGCATTTAGCTCATCTAAATAACGCTAAAGTAACCATATGATCTTGTCTGCCAGCTGTTAGTATGACAGCACCAGCAGTTAGATACTATCGATGGGCTTGTACTATCGGAAAATAGTAGTTTTGGTTGAGACGGAGGTCAATGTTTTTGTATAGAGCCCTGTGGTTGGGGCCAAACCTGTATGCGTGTCTGTGTGTGGGGATGGCGGGCTAAAACGAAATGCAACGTGTCGGCATTGTTTTCGATCATGGATCTGATGGCATTCCGGAGAAAAGGAGCTAGGTTCTCTTTAAAAAAAGAGTGGATTGTGGATTTTGCTCAAAGTTTATTTATGTAGCTTGCCGCTAGAGTTGTGTTTTTGGCTGTCTGCACTTGGGCTCTCGGTGTGTGTGGATGACCCGTTGGATGGTGTCTGTGGTGCTTCTTTTGGAGAAGACATGCTTTCTTTGGAGGGATGGATTGTGGATTTTGTTCAGTGGGAATTCTCTTTTTTTATCATCTTAGGATCAATGTTGTCACAGTTGCTTCTTGTTGAAGAGGCATCGGCTAACATTAGCTTGCTATAGCTAGCTATCATCTTCCTCTGTTTCTGAATGAATTTGTGGCTATTTCTTTCTAACAGGCAAAATAAAGTGAGCTAGATTTTGTTTGTGTACTGACGTATCGATACCATAACTACGTTTGTCACTGGTATTTTTATTTTTTTACCTTTATTTTACTAGGCAAGTCAGTTAAGAACAAATTCTTATTTACAATGACGGCCTAGGGGCATTGACGGCCTAGGGGCAGAACGACAGATTTGTACCTTGTCAGCTCGGGGGTTTGAACTTGCAACCTTCCGGTTACTATTCCAAATGCTCTAACCACTAGGCTACCCTGCCGCCCCGTATGGGCTAGAAAATATCCTAAAGCTAGTCAGCTAGACAGTGATAGCCACAAGCTAAAACCAGGGAGAAGCTGTTGGCTTGATACTGTTCACTCAAATATGTTTTTCCACATGTAATTGAGGAAATTAGATTATTATTCAATAAAAAATGTAATTGTGTCAATATGTTCTGAATATTGCAGAAAAATCCTCAGATGTTTTCCATACTACAAACGTGAAGTACAACTTGGTGTGCACTAGCTTACCATGTACAGTAGGCTAACCATGAGTCATCAAAATTACGATCTTGCAATCTGGCTTTCTGGCAGTCTTTTTGTACAATTGAAAACAAAAAAAATGTCAAGTTAGTTATTATAAACCGGGTGGTTAGAGCCCTGAATGCTGATTGGATGAAAATGTGGTGTATCAGACCATATGCCACAGGTATGACCAACATTTTATTTTTACTAATCTAATTACGTTGGTAACCAGTTTATAATAGCATTAAGGCTCCTCTGCGGTTAGATATATGGCCAACATGGCATTGTGTCGGGCCTAAGAACAGCCCTTAGCCCTGAAATATTGGCCATATACACCACACCCCCACATGCCTTATTGCTTAAATATACAGCACCAACTACATAAATATCTGATACGGTGCATTATCTGCTGGGCCGGTGTGGGGGCCGCAAAGAAGAAAAAAAAACTGGTCCAGTGTGTTAAATGCCAGGGACGATTTCTGGTCCCAGTCCACCCCTGGAATACACCTATATAATATGTGGAAATCTTTTAAAAAAACAACCATAATATAAAAAAATACATGGCACTTAATCCAAAATGTGCTTACTTTAATTGAATAATTAAATAGAGGATTTGAGAGAATGAATCCTCCTGAATTGACTGTAATATGGTTATTTTTCCACAGTTAAGGTTATTTATTTAAGCACTGTTACGTTCACATTTAGTGCTGGCTCAGATTGTTTATTAACTTAGGCATTCACTGACAAACAAAAAGCATAACAAAAAAAGAGAAACACACAGTTCTTTATTCGTTTTCACTGATTCCAAAAGAGATGCAAATCATTCTTCAGACAGCTGTGGAAAAAAAAATAAAACTGTCTCTGGTCATTTGCAAATTGCCACACACACACACACTGAGGTGTGTGTCCGGCGATGAGGAATTCAACTTAACGGTACAAGCAATCTGTTGTGTATGTTGTTCAAACACCCAGGGGAAAGACATGTAAATGGAGCAGGAAACTAGTGGGCTATAATGCTGTGCTGTTTAGGTGGGTGCTGATCAATAGAGTGTTTGTGAATTCTCCTGATGGGAGATAAACAAATCCACTGGACACTGGGTTGTGACAACCAACAGGTGATATTCACCCCCCTCACACACCTGACAGCCACAACACACATATATTTGTATCTGAGGGGCCACACCAGGACGGCAACCATGCAAATGTTCATGGTTAATAATAACAAAAAAAGTGTATCAGAAGCAAATTCAGAATATTTTGGGAGTAGGCATTTTTTAACTATAACTAATCCAAGAACTTCTACAGTACAATACTGTAAAGTTGCTAAATATTAAGATATTGCATATTCTGTCAATAGTTCATGTATTTTTATTTGTGTATATATTTAGACTTCATTGAACAAGGCCAGTCCCATTGAGATAAAATTGGGTGTATTTGTAAATTCACCCTGGCAATCTACTCTGATTTCAGAGCACTCTGGGTTGAGAGTACCAGAGCGCAGAATAATTGAGCAATTAACAGAAGCCCTAAACTCTGTTGTTATAAAAGATGAACAGTAAACATCTGCAAAAAAATAACAAATAAAACTGAATTAAATTGTTGCCAGTAACACAGTTCAGTCACTAACCCTCTTAATTACATGAACACTAACCAGGTCTGCTAGGAGAGTAAAATGTTTAGTGAGGTGTTCTCACGTGTGTCTGGAAGTAGCAAGCTAGCCAACTTCAGCCAGTTAGCTTGGGTGCTTGACTGCAGTTGTGAGGTCAGAACGCTCGGATCAACCCTACTCCTCAGCCAGAGCATCCAGTGTGCACTTTGAACACTCAGAGTTTCTAAGAAGGCCCAGAGCGCACTCTGATAGCAGGGGTATTCAACCGGTGGTCCCAAAACCCACAATTTGATTTATGTATTTCTTTTAAAGTATCGTAAGTAACAACAGAATAAACACATTTTGAATGTTATTCCTATAAAAATAGAATTTCTTCATAATGATGTCAACTTTATATCTTATCTCCTCATATTGATCAAATTACACTCATTGGAGCCAATTACACTCACTGGAGTATCTGACATAGGCTTTGAAACAGCACCCGCGAACAGGCTACCAGTGCAGAACAGGCTACCAGTGCAGAAAGCTGCTGGTAAGCTTTCTTGACTTGGATATTAATTTTTACCAACACATGGCCCATTAACCAGCTGCTGTTAGCAAAACGTGTTGAGTTAATCAATTAGCTAGAAATATTAGATATATTAGAGTTGAAAATTATTCTTCCGGGAAGGTCAAAATAATTTAAACTAATCTACGAAATCTAGTCATTTTAAAAATGTTGATTACTTCTCCTTGACATGATCATTCACCTGATGATAAGACTAGACCTGAAAAATATATTTTTGCTGACGTATGATGGTGGCCCCTGGGGGTCGCCAGTTAGCCTGGGAGGGGGCCCCAGGACAAGGAATGGTTGAGGTGCTCTACTTATGAACAGGGAGCATCACAATCATCCATACAAGGACTATACAGTGACATTCCATTAACCACAGAACAACATAAAGAGATGGAACGATTTGTATTGTGTGAAATGTACTGCCTCTCCCCATCTGTGCATGCATTGGCGAGAGCAGTCTAATATAGTTACCTACAGTCACACCAGGACCCCGTTAACAACTTATGGTGATGGGAAATAATACATGTTCTTTTATGTGGTTGGATTTTACAGGAAGACTGTCTAAAATATATTGCTTATGGTTGTCTAAACATAAATTAACAATTCAACACTTAAATAGTATGTTTGGCCCTTCCATATCATTTGTTTTTTTCTTATAGACTTGAGAGAAGAGTCAGTCACACATTGCCGAATTAATTAAGTAAAATTCCACTGTCTGATGTTGCATCGCTCACGTTACACAAACAATGAAATGGGCGAAACAAAACCTTTTAACCAACAAAAGATCCTCCTGAAATCTATTTAGATAGAGGCATGGCGAAACACGCCTTGGTCCTGTAGCAGCTTGCTTTCTGAAGCAGCGCCCCACCTAGTGCCCTCTGCACTAACACACACCTGCAGCGGGTACAGGATCACACACACACACACACACACACACACACGTATTCTGAGAGGGATTAAAAGCTGTTTAGCTGTGGCATGAGAAAGTCAAAGCAGCCTTCACAGCAGCTTCCGTTCTTTCTTGTTCAGACTGATTTATTACCGTTAGTGAATATCTCCCTATAGTAGAACACGTCACCGGCTTCTAACAGCACTACAGACCCCTGAATCTACACCCACGGTTCACACCAAGGTAAAGATGCACAATACAACAGCAGGTGTGGTTGACATCATTCCCAGAAATGACCAGAGTTAGGAGATACAGGAAGAGATGTGTCTACCATGAAGCATCCTTCAACAACACCACATTCAGACACCTGTAGAAAAGACATCATAGACTGTATGATGTTAAAAGACAAGGGTTCGCCATCTGGGGGAACATTTAGAAGAAAAATATATAGAATTGCTGACAAAACTTGGGGGGGGGGGGGGGTAACAAATGTATTCACCCGCAGGCCAAGTTCTGAGAAATTTTTTGCTCAAAGTGATTTAAAATTTTGGGAATCTGTTCCCAAGTATTCCCACGCATAAGAGAGAGATACATGTGATCATATACAAATGTAAACGGAGTTTGAAATGATTGTTGTAGTCAAATATTATACCGTGTCTGTTTGGGCTTCTTGCTGTCAATTTGCAGTCCACAAATTATTATTATGTTCCGGGCCCCTAACCATCCCCTTAAGAAAGAAATTGGCCTGCGGCTGAATCTAGATGACAATGCCTGTTACAGACCGTTGTGACATTATGCTGTATTAATAACTGGCACAAAAATCTAACGAAAAGACACCATGCAAATGAGATGACTGGAAAACAGAAAAATACAGTCACAGGCAAAGTGCAACTTTACCCCAACAAACAAACGAAGTTCAGTGCGCCACAAACAAGATGTTACTGTCTTAGTTGGAACTTTAGAACATCGCAAGTTGAAAACACTCATGGATTAAACTTATTTTCAGTCATTTTGCTTCATAATACTGTATATTAATGACTGAAGTGGAACCAGTTGGTGGAAAGGAGTCTTACCTTAAAATGTCTAAGAGAGGCTGATATGCAGGGCAGCAGGTAAGATGTGTTCTCTATTGTTGGACTCTACTGACTGAGCTATTTTAACCGAGTTTACTGACTGTCTCTGAGAGCTCTATAAGCAATGCCAAGTCTGAGACATCCTCATCTATGTTTTCCCCAATAAGGTACCACTCACCACGAGACAACAGGTGGAGACTGTGTGTACGCATGAGATGAGGTGTTAGAGGGAGGGGTCGGAGATTCATCAAAAGTCAATGATCTTCTAACTCTCCTCCAGAGTATGAAGTCTGCATCGACCAATCAGTGTGAAACACCACACTAAACTGGGTTTCCTGTGATGAGGCCATTGAAAGCCAGCATCATGACACAACCCTTTTATCGAGCAAATTTTATTTTTCAGAGGAACCACTGTGTTAAGATATCTAGCCCTGAAGTGGTGCATTTCAGAGTTAGGTACAAAGATCAGGTAGCTAATGAAATCAAAGCATATTATAAAATATTACCTCAAGATCTCTCTAAATCATATCATGCCTCAAGAAGGAGAGAGCCCAAAACCATGTGAACTCTCTCACACACACACACACACACACACAGAGCAATGGTGTGTAAAACCATTTTCTTCCATTGCAATGCCTCTTCAACCTAGTTTGCACTGAACGAACACACTTAGTAAAATGTAGTCAATGATTACTGCCCTCTTTGTCAATATTCTATCATTCTCGTCCTCTTTCACACATACTGAAATCTGCCTGGCTCATCAATCATGGGGTTTGAGTCTCAGATCCAACAGGAGACAACATGCACTTCAATTTCACCACAGGCCTTTCACTCCCCTCATTATAGACACAAGCCTTATCACTCTGCCCTGTGACACCCTTCCCACAACATCACTGACACACAAATGTCAACAACAAAAAAAGGTGTCAGAGGTGATTTAAAACATCCACTTAACTTGTCAAGGACTGAATAAGTGTGTGTTCCATGTGTATTCAGTTTTTAATGACAAATCCATCGTATTGTTTAATGACTTGATGATCCAAGGACATTTGCATAATACATTCTATGGATCACAGCAACCAATCTATCACTTTTTATTTGATCTGAACACACAACACAACACACAGGGGGAGCACACACACTTCTGTCTCCACAGTGGTGTGTCTCTGTGGACCCCTGGTTCAATAGGACAGGGAGAACAATGCAGACTGCCACAGAAGAAGAAAGAGGACAATCTTTGTCTGCTCTGCTGCCCTTATGGACCTGCTTGGTGTAGAGGAGATGGGCCACAGTCCCATTACACACACACAGTCCCATTACACACACACACACACAGTCCCATTACACACACACACACACACACACACAGTCCCATTACACACACACACAAAACACTGCCCTGAGTTCTTGAACTTTGCCAATAGAAATGAAGTAAAGCAGAAACATATATGCACCGTGTCACTCAACAGACCAACACTCAGAGAGCTAGCGAGACAGCCTATAGAGCAGCTGGATACACTTCAACAATAGGTCATTCATCATGTCTCTATTCGGCAGGTAATCATTGACAATTACTTATTTAGCAAGAAGGTGTAAAGACTCTTCCAATAGAACTGGACCGATAGGTCAAACTGGATAGGTGACTCAAAGACGGACATGGAGAGAGAAAGTGCATCCAGGTCACCTCTCATCCTGTGTGAACCCTTTCACCTGGAAGCGCATCCTCAGAGAGAGAAGGGGGGGTGCTAGAGGTCAACCCTCTCCTTGTTAGAGCAGCACACAGCCCGTCAGTTACTGGTTCACTTCCACACCGGAACTGTGTGTGTGGTTCTGCAGAGGTAGGTGGAACTGTGTGTGTGTGTGTGTGTGTGTGTGTGTGTGTGTGTGTTTCTACAGAGGTAGGTGGAACTGTGTGTGTGTGTGTGTTTCTAAAGAGGTAGGTGGAACTGTGTGTGTGTGTGTGTTTCTACAGAGGTAGGTGGAACTGTGTGTGTGTGTGTGTTTCTACAGAGGTAGGTGGAACTGTGTGTGTGTGTGTGTTTCTACAGAGGTAGGTGGAACTGTGTGTGTGTGTGTGTTTCTACAGAGGTAGGTGGAACTGTGTGTGTGTGTGTGTTTCTACAGAGGTAGGTGGAACTGTGTGTGTGTGTTTCTACAGAGGTAGGTGGAACTGTGTGTGTGTGTTTCTACAGAGGTAGGTGGAACTGTGTGTGTGTGTTTCTACAGAGGTAGGTGGAACTGTGTGTGTGTGTTTCTACAGAGGTAGGTGGAACTGTGTGTGTGTGTTTCTACAGAGGTAGGTGGAACTGTGTGTGTGTGTTTCTACAGAGGTAGGTGGAACTGTGTGTGTGTGTTTCTACAGAGGTAGGTGGAACTGTGTGTGTGTGTTTCTACAGAGGTAGGTGGAACTGTGTGTGTGTGTTTCTACAGAGGTAGGTGGAACTGTGTGTGTGTGTTTCTACAGAGGTAGGTGGAACTGTGTGTGTGTGTTTCTACAGAGGTAGGTGGAACTGTGTGTGTGTGTTTCTACAGAGGTAGGTGGAACTGTGTGTGTGTGTTTCTACAGAGGTAGGTGGAACTGTGTGTGTGTGTTTCTACAGAGGTAGGTGGAACTGTGTGTGTGTGTTTCTACAGAGGTAGGTGGAACTGTGTGTGTGTGTTTCTACAGAGGTAGGTGGAACTGTGTGTGTGTGTTTCTACAGAGGTAGGTGGAACTGTGTGTGTGTGTTTCTACAGAGGTAGGTGGAACTGTGTGTGTGTGTTTCTACAGAGGTAGGTGGAACTGTGTGTGTGTGTTTCTACAGAGGTAGGTGGAACTGTGTGTGTGTGTTTCTACAGAGGTAGGTGGAACTGTGTGTGTGTGTTTCTACAGAGGTAGGTGGAACTGTGTGTGTGTGTTTCTACAGAGGTAGGTGGAACTGTGTGTGTGTGTTTCTACAGAGGTAGGTGGAACTGTGTGTGTGTGTTTCTACAGAGGTAGGTGGAACTGTGTGTGTGTGTTTCTACAGAGGTAGGTGGAACTGTGTGTGTGTGTTTCTACAGAGGTAGGTGGAACTGTGTGTGTGTGTTTCTACAGAGGTAGGTGGAACTGTGTGTGTGTGTTTCTACAGAGGTAGGTGGAACTGTGTGTGTGTGTTTCTACAGAGGTAGGTGGAACTGTGTGTGTGTGTTTCTACAGAGGTAGGTGGAACTGTGTGTGTGTGTTTCTACAGAGGTAGGTGGAACTGTGTGTGTGTGTTTCTACAGAGGTAGGTGGAACTGTGTGTGTGTGTTTCTACAGAGGTGGGTGGAACTGTGTGTGTGTGTTTCTACAGAGGTGGGTGGAACTGTGTGTGTGTGTTTCTACAGAGGTGGGTGGAACTGTGTGTGTGTGTTTCTACAGAGGTAGGTGGAACTGTGTGTGTTTCTACAGAGGTAGGTGGAACTGTGTGTGTTTCTACAGAGGTAGGTGGAACTGTGTGTGTTTCTACAGAGGTAGGTGGAACTGTGTGTGTTTCTACAGAGGTAGGTGGAACTGTGTGTGTTTCTACAGAGGTAGGTGGAACTGTGTGTGTTTCTACAGAGGTAGGTGGAACTGTGTGTGTTTCTACAGATGTAGGTGGAACTGTGTGTGTGTGTGTTTCTACAGATGTAGGTGGAACTGTGTGTGTGTGTGTTTCTACAGATGTAGGTGGAACTGTGTGTGTGTGTTTCTACAGAGGTAGGTGGAACTGTGTGTGTGTGTTTCTACAGAGGTAGGTGGAACTGTGTGTGTTTCTACAGATGTAGGTGGAACTGTGTGTGTTTCTACAGAGGTAGGTGGAACTGTGTGTGTTTCTACAGAGGTAGGTGGAACTGTGTGTGTTTCTACAGAGGTAGGTGGAACTGTGTGTGTTTCTACAGAGGTAGGTGGAACTGTGTGTGTTTCTACAGAGGTAGGTGGAACTGTGTGTGTTTCTACAGAGGTAGGTGCGCCCGCTGAAATGTTTGACAGTGGAGACAGTGACAGCTGAGACAGTACAGCGTGAACATGGAGTCAGCTCTCTGCTGCTGACAGACTGTCAGTCCCTTTTCCCTTCTCTGCCTGCTTTAACACAGACCCTCTCTGCTCTGTAGGCTAAAGACAACTGGAACTCAACACAACCATTGGGCAAGAGTGTGTCTCTCTCTTGCTGTGTGTGTCAGAGAGAAAGAGACAAAACAGAGACCTAAACACAGTCACATCACACACACCTAAACACAGTCACACACACACAGAGAATGAGAGAAAACAGAGTGGGAATGAGGACGGCAAAGAAAAGAGAAGAAGAAAAGCGAGTGAGGAATAGATATGGACAGAAAGGTCAGGGACTCCCCACTGACGGACAGCTTTGTGTGCAGCCAGTCACTGTAAAGGCGAACACACACACACACACACACACTCTCTCTGGCTCTCTCAGATACACACGGAGGCCATAGGCTGGAAATTAAAGCCTTAAATCATCTTAAATTATGTAACTTCAGGCTTCACAGTCCCATCACACACACACACAGACCTCAACACAGTCCCATCACACACACACGCACACAGTCCCATCACACACACCTAAACACAGTCACATCACACACACACCTAAACAGTCACATCACACAGACCTCAACACAGTCCCATCACACACACACACGCACACAGTCCCATCACACACACCTAAACACAGTCACATCACACACACACCTAAACAGTCACATCACACAGACCTCAACACAGTCACACACCTAAACACAGTCCCATCACACACACACACACACACACAGTCCCATCACACACACACACACACACACACACACACACACCTAAACACAGTCCCATCACACACACCTAAACACAGTCCCATCACACACACACACCTAAACACAGTCCCATCACACACACACACCTAAACACAGTCCCATCACACACACACCTAAACACAGTCCCATCACACACACACACAGTCCCATCACACACACACACAGTCCCATCACACACACACACACAGTCCCATCACACACACACACACACACACACACACACACACACCTAAACACAGTCCCATCACACACACAGACCTAAACACAGTCCCATCACACACACAGACCTAAACACAGTCCCATCATACACCTAAACACAGTCCCATCACACACCTAAACACAATCCCATCACACACACAGACCTAAACACAGTCCCATCACACACACCTACCTAAACACACACACACACACACCTAAACACAGTCCCATCACACACACACAGTCCCATCACACAGTCCCATCACACACACACAGTCCCATCACACACAGTCCCATCACACACAGTCCCATCACACACACACAGTCCCATCACACACACACAGACCTAAACACAGTCCCATCATATACACACACACCTAAACACAGTCCCATCACACACCTAAACACAGTCCCATCACACACCCACAGACCTAAACACAGTCCCATCACACACACACACACCTAAACACAGTCCCATCACACACACACACACACCTAAACACAGTCCCATCACACACACACACACACACACCTAAACACAGTCCCATCACACACACACACACACACACACACAGACCTAAACACAGTCCCATCACACACACCTAAACACAGTCCCATCACACACACACACCTAAACACAGTCCCATCACACACACACACATACCTAAACACAGTCCCATCACACACACACACACACACACCTAAACACAGTCCCATCACACACACACACAGTCCCATCACACACACACACAGTCCCATCACACACACACACAGTCCCATCACACACACACACAGTCCCATCACACACACACACAGTCCCATCACACACACACACCTAAACACACACACCTAAACACAGTCCCATCACACACACACACAGACCTAAACACAGTCCCATCACACACCTAAACACAGTCCCATCACACACCTAAACACAATCCCATCACACACACAGACCTAAACACAGTCCCATCACACACACACACCTAAACACAGTCCCATCACACACACACACACCTAAACACACACACACACACACACCTAAACACAGTCCCATCACACACACACAGTCCCATCACACAGTCCCATCACACACACACACAGTCCCATCACACACACACACAGTCCCATCACACACACACACAGTCCCATCACACACACACAGACCTAAACACAGTCCCATCATACACACACACCTAAACACAGTCCCATCACACACCTAAACACAGTCCCATCACACACCTAAACACAGTCCAATCACACACACACAGACCTAAACACAGTCCCATCACACACACACACACCTAAACACAGTTCCATCACACACACACACACACCTAAACACAGTCCCATCACACACACACACACCTAAACACAGTCCCATCACACACACACACACCTAAACACAGTCCCATCACACACACACACCTAAACACAGTCCCATCACACACACACACCTAAACACAGTCCCATCACACACACACACCTAAACACAGTCCCATCACACACACACACACAGACCTAAACACACACACAGACCTAAATACAGTCCCATCACACACATAGACCTAAACAGTCTCATCACACACACACACCTAAACACAGTCTCATCACACACACACACACACACACCTAAACACAGTCCCATTACACACACACACACAGTCCCATTACACACACACACACAGTCCCATTACACACACAGTCCCATTACACACACACACAGTCCCATTACACACACACACACACACTACCCAGACCAAGCATGCTCAACACACATAACCAAACACACAGTAGGGTATGCCTACCCAGACCCTGCACACTACAGTGACATACTTTGCTTATAAAACACAATGCACACACATTGTCCATGAAGACGTCTCTGCTGTCTAGTGCTGTCAATCGACTCATTCCAGCCATCAAGACTGGACACCACTAAAGATGCCTCATCTGGCTCAATGGGCATGTTCTGTCACCTCCACCCAGAGCTATGTCCATATGATCTAGAAGAGCAGATTGCACATAGACTCTACAAAAGGTAAAACTTTACTGAATTATGAAGCATGTTCTCTTTCCTTACCTATTCCAACCAATCCTCCAACTCTACCAAAACTACAAAGATCTACACATCCAAACACCCAGGGGCGGACTGAGACCAGAAATCGGCCCTGGCATTTCAAACACACCAGCCAATTTCTTTCTTTGATGCCCACACACCGGCCCACTTTTTTTCCTCAATGAGCCCAAAATGGACTAGCAATCTGGCATTTGGCCATTGTGCCAGATGCCTTGTCTGCCAATGCAAACACCCAACACCTCCCCAGCAAAGTCTTTATATAATAATTATGCCATGACCCATGAGAGAACACATATATTTAAAACATCTGCGTTTTAACACTAGCAGCTATTCTCTGGAAAGTAGATGAAACAGTTTAATTTGCATTTGCCAACAGAACTGGCATCTTCTCCTCTTGCTTATTGCGTTCATCGTCACTGTTCTGCCTATAAAAACACTAACTGACACTCACACAGAATCAAACTGAAGAATAGGCGAGATGGCCTGATCTGAGTAATTGATACTTATGATATTAGCTGTGAATATGGTGCACATATGAAAGTTGCAAATTGTCCTTTGGGATTCGAAACAGTCGCGATCCAGGATGGGCGCATTCTATTTGGGGGGAAACATCCCGAGGCACCCAAAGTTATGCTTTATGTCATTGTATAGACAATAGATAATACTGTATGTGTTGTCGATAACAAGTAGTACAGTGTGTCGGGAGTCATCACACCAATCCTGGATCAAGTGAAATGTAAAAATACTATGTGCGTCTGGAGCTTTCCAGTGCCGCGCTGTTCACTCACCACTCCTGAGGCGCCCGGGATTTCCAAACTTCCGTCTCCACCGCTGTTTTTCCGAGCCCTCGCGCTTGATCGCTCACCGCATGCAAAGCACAAGAGGGTGCGTTGTGTCGAGTTCTCTTCGGTCTACAGAGAAGACGAGGACAGAGTTACATGAGCGCCTATAGTTGCTATCAGCGTCGCGGTAGTTCTCCCCAACGCTCACACAACCTCACCCCGCTTTCTCCCGATTACTTTCTGGTGTTTTGTGTCCAACATTCACGCTCCCTGCCATTCACCTCCCCCTTAAAGGCAAAGGACTCATTTAACTGTCGCGGCAGCGGGCTTGGAAGATAGAGGATAATGAGAAAGGGCCCGGGTATCCAATCAATATGATCTTTAGACTGGAAAGAAAGGTATTTTCTGCACTCGATTCTCATTTGACACAATAATCAAACTGTCAATAAGGTATCCCTTCCCCTACCCTCCAAAACAACACACAGACACACACACACACACAAACACAGCAAAGGAGAGCATACATTAGGGCTGAAAAGTACCTAACCTAAAACTGCTCAGCAACAGGTGTGTATAATCTGAACATACATGGGACACAACATCCCTTATTGGAGTAAAGTATTCCAAACATTGAGAAAAGTGTTTGATCCCCATGACCTTCTGTGTGATGTTGGTCTACACTGGGTGGAAGTGGAAGTGTGCCTACTATCACCTTAGTGTCACCTTAGAGTAAGACTTCAGAGTACTGTCTGTAGCTAGAAACAGAAGCCTATTTGTAATAGTTGTACCACATAGTTCTTCATCTGTTACATGGATGGGAGCCATACAGTGGTGGACCAGAGAAGCACAGAGAAATACAGTGAGGCCCTATGCCAAAACTAGACAGTCATTCACCCAGTCAGTCCATCAGTCAGTCAGAGAAAGAGAGAGAGCGAGAAGCGAGGGCTCTGGCAGGGAGAGTGAGAGAGAGTCAAGGACTGAGAGAGAGAGAGAGAGAGAGAGAGAGAGAGAGAGAGAGAGAGAGAGAGAGAGAGAGAGAGAGAGAGAGAGAGAGAAAGAAAGAAAGAAAGAAAGAAAGAAAGAAAGAAAGAAAGAAAGAAAGAAAGAAAGAAAGAAAGAAAGAAAGAAAGAAAGAAAGAAAGAAAGAAAGAAAGAAAAGGGCTTGGATAGATGAGAGAGAGAGAGGCAAGGACTGACAGGGAGTGAGAGAGGCGAGGGCTCGGAGAGAGGGAGAGAGACTATAGCTAGCTAGCTGGGAGCTGATGTGCCATTTCTAATCCCCCCTGTTCCTGCCTTTGTGCTGTGGCCCAGCAGGAAGTAGGAGCTGGGCAGACAACAATTAACAAAAGAGCTGTGAAGAATACAATTAGCCATCAATGGCCAACCACAGGCCTTTGTGCCTGTCACCATGGTGACGGCCCAACACCACTATTGCGGGATTACAGAACCCTTTCTCCACTTCTCCTTTTCGCTCCCCTTCGTCTTTTCTCTCTCCCTCGCTCTCTTTCCTTTTCTTCTCTCCCTCTCTCTCTTTCAATCTCTCCCCATCTCCTTTATTTTTTATTTGTTTTTTTTTGTTTCCCCCTCCTCTCTGTGCACTCTACTCTCTCTGTTTATTTGTGAGTCACTCTGGTGTCAGTGAGCTGCAGTGAGACTGTTTGCCAGGCTCAGGATCTGGCACCCTTATTCTCCCCTCTGCCTTTCAGGCCATGCATCTTTCTCTACCTTGCCTGCTTAAACCAACCGAAATGAGTTGAGCTGAGCCAAGGTTGTTAAGCCACTTTCATATCGAGAGAGAGAGAGAGAGAATGTGAAAACCCTACTCCAGGGGTGGGCACACTTTTATTCCAACCCAGCACTAGAACATCTGATTCAAATAATCAATTTATCATCGATTTTGATTAGTTTAATCTGGTATGTGTGTAGTTTAATCTGGTATGTGTGTAGTTTAATCTGGTATGTGTGTAGTTTAATCTGGTATGTGTGTAGTTTAATCTGGTATATTTTGATTAGTTTAATCTGGTATGTGTGTAGTTTAATCTGGTATGTGTGTAGTTTAATCTGGTATATTTTGATTAGTTTAATCTGGTATGTGTGTAGTTTAATCTGGTATGTGTGTAGTTTAATCTGGTATATTTTGATTAGTTTAATCTGGTATGTGTGTAGTTTAATCTGGTATGTGTGTAGTTTAATCTGGTATATTTTGATTAGTTTAATCTGGTATGTGTGTAGTTTAATCTGGTATATTTTGATTAGTTTAATCTGGTATGTGTGTAGTTTAATCTGGTATATTTTGATTAGTTTAATCTGGTATGTGTGTAGTTTAATCTGGTATATTTTGATTAGTTTAATCTGGTATGTGTGTAGTTTAATCTGGTATATTTTGATTAGTTTAATCTGGTATGTGTGTAGTTTAATCTGGTATATTTTGATTAGTTTAATCTGGTATGTGTGCGTTGAGCTGGGCTGGAACAAAAGCCTGCACACAATGGCCTCCTAGGACCAGAATTGCCCTAGGCAAAGTAAAGAGTCAAACTTCACATTGGTTTCAGCCGACCTATCCCCACAAACCAAACAATTTATGTCCGTTATGTGTGTTTGCATCAGCGCCTAGCCTCCATGTGATATATGTCATAACAGACACGATCCAAACTGACTGAGATTACCACACTCTCTTCCTGTGTGCCAGGTTGTTTCTATGCCCCCCTTTTGTGGGGCTGGCAGCCCCCTGCCCTCCCTGATGGCTAAGATCTGTATCAGACCACACTGCTGCCTGCTCTCTGCCCTCACCCATTAGATGTCTATCTGACTGTGGGCCTCTCTGTTCTCTCCTGCATCTGATCTGTCAGCCTGCCTGTCTAATCTAACAGCACTCTCAGCACCACTGGTGGGTTGGACTGAAGCAAGTGAATATCAGCACACTGTTTGCCTCTCCCTGTGGTGCTGGTGGAACATAGTCCATCTCTAACACGGCAGACCCACAATCCCAACCAGTGTTCACAACAACACAATGTACTGAAGACCTTAACCACTAAACCACCAAAACCATGACATTGGTCTGCAGGGGCCTTTGGTTAGTAATGAGTGGGCCATAGGACAATCCTAAAAGCTTATGATAGGCCTCTACATGTTTTGGGGATAAAGAACAATCATACTCACAATGCCCTGTTGTGCTGTATCACTCACCCTAGCAGAGGGGGCTGATGGGTCATGTTTTCCTTGAGGAGTTCACACACATTTTGCCAAATGGAATAACCATCCGTATGACTAATATGATTGTGAATATGTGTATTTTAACAATGTCAGCCAGAACATCAAGCAAAACCATGGAATCTTGTGAGCATCAAAGGAAGACCCAGTGACGACAGAGATAACAGTCAAAGCTGTGTGGCTCCTTGTGAGGTTGACTTTATTTTGCTTAGCTGACACTCCAGTAGATTTGATAGCAGCCAAAGCGATGAAGCAGATTTGCCTATGTGTGCACTTACACAAACCAAGGTGTCTTCACCAACATGAAAAAGGCGGGGTGGGAAACAGAAGAGGACGGATACACACACCAACCGCATGGGAGAAGTAGGCTGTTATCGAGAACAGCAAAAACATCACTCCTGTGTATGTGTTTGTGTGTGTTTGTGTGTATTTGTGTGCGTCATACGTGTTTAAACGATAACAAGCGCTCGCATTATTTCTCAGAAGCGAAGGGACCGCAACACCCCCGTTTTGACACCACTTCCGCAGATTTGAGCAAAACAACACATCTGCCATCGGAAAAACATACGGCCACAGTGCCACTCCCTCTCACAAACATTACCCTATTGAGACAGACCGCAGGGACCCGATTGAACTGATAGTTTTAGTGAACGCAGGCAATTTAACAGAAATTGTTTTGAGGTCTTGTCGTCATTTGGCATGGGTCTCCAGATCCTCAAAAAGTTCTACAGCTGCACCACCGAGAGCATCCTGACCAATTGCATCACTGCCTGGTATGGCAACTGTTCGGCATCTGACCGCTACAGAGGGTAGTGCGTACGGCCCAGTACATCACTGGAGCCAAGCTTCCTGACATCCAGGACCTCTATACTAGGCGTTGTCAGAGGAAGGCCCACATTTTTTTCAAAAACTCCATAGACTCCAAAAAGTCATAGACTGTTCTCTCTGCTACCGCGCAGCAAGCAGTACCAGAGTCCAGGAACAAAAGGCTCCTTAACAGATTCTACCCCCAATCCATAAATCTGCCGAACAACTAATCAAATGGCCTTGACTAACCTGTACCCCCACACATTGACTCTGTACCGGTACCCCCTGTATATAGCCTCCACATTGACTCTGTACCGGTACCCCCTGTATATAGCCTCCACATTAACTCGGTACCGGTACCCCCTGTATATAGCCTCCACATTGACTCTGTACCGGTACCCCCTGTATATAGCCTCCACATTGACTCTGTACCGGTACCCCCTGTATATAGCCTCCACATTAACTCGGTACCGGTACCCCCTGTATATAGCCTCCACATTGACTCTGTACCGGTACCCCCTGTATATAGCCTCCACATTGACTCTGTACCGGTACCCCCTGTATATAGTCTCCACATTGACTCTGTACCGGTACCCCCTGTATATAGCCTCCACATTGACTCTGTACCGGTACCCCCTGTATATAGCCTCCACATTGACTCTGTACCGGTACCCCCTGTATACAGCCTCGCTATCGTTATGTAAATGTCCTGTTACTTTTTGGATTGATTCGATTTTTAAAAACTTTAGTTTATCTAGTAAATATTTATTAACTCTATTTCTTGAACTGTATTGTTGGTTAAGAGTTTGTAAGTAAGCATTTCACGATAAGGTCAACACCTGTTGTATTCGGCACATGTGACAAATATTAGATTTTTATTTGATTACATTTTTTCTTTGATGTGACAGCCAATCTATTTGTGACAACAATTTGGGTGATAGCCAAGAGAAGGCCTCAAACCAGGGCCCTTGTGCTTGTCAAGCCTCTTATTGCTGTTGAATGGTTGGAATCAGGTGTGTTATTGCTGTTGAATGGTTGGAATCAGGTGTGTTATTGCTGTTGAATGGTTGGAATCAGGTGTGTTATTGCTGGGCTGGAGCAAAAGCCTGTTGACATGCTAACTTCTCTGTCTCTTCTCTGTCTCTCTGTTTCTCTCTCTCACTATTTATATATCTCTCTGTCTCTATGTTTCTCTCACTATCTATCTATCTCTCTGTCTCTATGTTTCTCTCTCTCACTATCTATCTGTCTCTCTGTCTCTATGTTTCTCTCACTATCTATCTCTGTTTTTCTCTCTCACTATATCTCAGTTTCTCTCTTACTATCGATCTATCTATCCATCTATCTATCTATCTATCTATCTATCTATCTCTCTCTCACTATCTATATATATCTGTTTCTGTCTGTCTGTCTGTCTGTCTGTCTGTCTGTCTGTCTGTCTCTGTCTCTGTCTCTGTCTCTGTCTCTGTCTGAGGTCCAGTCGCAGTAGCCACCCACATTCTCCACTGTCCTGACGGAGGCCTGCATAAAGGCCTGCTCTCTCTCCATGGGTGCACACACACACACACACACACACACACACACACACACACACACAGGGGCGCAGGAGGGGTACAGTCTCTCGGCAGGGTTGAGGGGGATTGAGGGAAGGTGGGTACGGCACTGCCCCACACAAAGGCAGCCCTGAAATAGCCCCCTCACACAATGAGACCTGCCACTCTGTCTATGAGATAATGTCTAATTGAAAACACTGCAGCCATTGTGCTCCTGTCACCGGCTCTATTGTCCAGATAGCCCTCCCCCACCTCTCTTTTTCCATTGACGCGGCACGATTGTTCCCTGCCATTGTGGCACCCGCACCCAACTCTCTTTCTTTCTCTCTCTCTCTACCTCTCCCTCTCTCCGTATTGTTATAATTTCATTACTCGTTTGTTTTTTGTTCCGCTTCTCCTTTTGCTCCCCTGCAGATCTTTTGTTCCACACATTTAGGCACTTCATTTGGAGCCACCGCCACTCTCTGTGTGTGTGTGTGTGTGTCTGTGTGTGTGTGCTAAACAGGTGTCAGTTTCATGATGAGATAAAACAGGAAGTAAATCATCTGAAAAGATATGTCTCTCATTCTGTAACATCACAGAAAGCTACAAACAGCTACATATACAGTATCTGCAGAGAAAATAAAGGGTCGTTGTGAAGAGAGAAGTAGTAATCTATTCACAGGCTTATCGCATGGCCGTGCACAGCTAGGACCTTTTCCATTGTTATGAAATATCCATTGTAAATCAATAGATCTTGTTTGAACACAGTAAACCACATAAGTGGTCACTAACCCTGGTCCTGAAGAGCTACTGTATTATGTGTGCTAGCCTTCATCCCAGCCTAGCTCTAATACACGAGATTCAGCAAGATATCAACAGACCGTTAAGACATTGAATAACTGATCATAGAGGATCAATAAGCATCAGGATTCATATGTTAACATGATTCCTGCAGCCTATTTTCCCAAAATTCTGGGGTGACTTTCCCACCTCTGGTACAGGTTTGGCCTCAACAAACCTGCCACACTGTAGATCAGATTCTGTGTTCCAGCCAAAGTCACACAATTAAAAAGCCTCCACATTTCCTCATTTTCACAAATTCTATTTTTTTTTTAAAAGGCGACCTGCGTATTATTCACGGTGTTAATTGGGGGGAAATACATGTATTGTGCATCGCGACGGCCCTGTGAAAACAAGATAAGGGCCTCGTGAACAGGTCCAAGCCGATGGCCATTCAATGGGATTGTTTGGTATGAAGATTGTGAACAAGTTGAAAACAGATTATTTTTATTTTTTGCTCTGACCAAGTCTGCCTGTCTGAGGTGAACAGTCTGGAAGTTCCCCAGCTCTGCTCTGACAGTTTCTCCTGGATTCTGTCAGAGATGGTGACAGATTGCTATGTTTGACACAATGCATCTCTGCAGGTAAGATGTCATACATACACCTGTACATTTGATTGATTCTGAGGAGATGAACATACAGAGAGCAATCTGAGGTACCATATTTATACATTTTCTCAATGAATTATCGCCATTCCATCATGCAAAGCACTAGCTAAGCTGATGTTGTATTAACGTTGCTTAATGTTACAAACTTACACACACTCCCCCTTTCTACCCCCCAAACAAAAAAAGACAGAGATGGCTGTCTATCTTTCTGCTGACACAGTAAGTAGTATTTTCATTACCACAAGCTATCGCTAGCTGCATCTGCTGCTCCAGTTTGACTTAGAAACACATCATATCTGGTTAGATGAATTTGAATGCTTTATTTGTGAGAAACATAAACTTTAAAAAAAAACAAGAAACAAAACAAAAACTCCAAGGAAAGCACCTTTTATTTTAAACAAGAAGAGGTGGACCTCCACCCACGGTTTGAACAAAATAAACATGCATATAATAGCCATGTATTAATACCTATTGGTCCTATTCTTTCCTAGTCTCAGTCCAGGTCATGATATGATGCTATCAATGGGTGCTGGCTTTAGAGGGAGACACACAGACTAACAAACAAACAAACATACTACCCTGCGAGTCAGAATAGGTAGCAAGGCCACCCAGAGGTTGAAATAACAATCCCATTACAATACATCTGTTACTGTATTGATGTTGTGTATTTGAACTTTTTGAATTACATTTATTCATGAAGTTTTGATATAGGCCATAGACAGAGCAGAGGTTGAAATAAATAACCACCACACAAGTCTGAGCCCCAAAACATGTTCAATGAAGGTGCTATGAATAGACAATGAGAGAAAGGCAGGGAGGTAGGCAGGATACAGACCCACACCTTGCTGAGCCAAGCCAAGGTAGGAGAGGGGTCAGGTGGCTTAGGGAGTGGTCTAAGGAGGGGAAATAGTCTCTGGAGGGGGGGGGGCATCTGACCCGTGCACTGTGTCCTTTGTCTGGAAGTGGGGAGACAGAGAGGGATGAGAAGGGGAGTTGGCACTAACACTCCTATGGAGGACTATGTTATGTCATTGTATGTTACGCATGCTATGTTACGTATGAGTGTGTGTCTGGTAAAGCTTTCTATGGCTGAAAGGCCACCAAAATCATTTAAATTGGCTTACAGCATACAGAAATCCTCAAGTAAAACTTGTTTGCTTGAACTGCACCACTGTGACAGTCAACGTCTGTAGAGCCTCACTGTTCTCAGCCTGACTTAAGAATGTGTGGGAGGCGTGTGGCATTGAGAGTCAGCCCATTCCTCCCCTCATAGCACAAAGAGTCATCTGGCACTTGACAACGATGCCTGATGAGCGACGCATGTTGCCACAAGCTGTGGCACCCCTTCCTTTTAAGATGAGGCGCAGGGCTCCTGACCAGTAAGGCGACACCTCAGCCCTCGCTGCTGAAGCTCCTTGCTCCTTCTCCCACTTGTGAACTCCCGTCTGTCCTCGGCTGCTCGTTTCCATCACACTTCCCCCAGATAGCCAGCCGGCCTAGTGTTGTATGTTATTAATACTATTGTTAACTGCAAACTCAAGGCTGGCCTCGCTGACTCCGATCATCATGTTACAGGTATATTGTACCCAACAGTGAAATGGCCAATCCCGCTTTATATAATGCTCTATTAATACCGTATGAAATATTATGGCCACTTATGGTAAGATGTGTGGAAATTTTGATTGACGTAAATGGTACTCTGCAGTCAGCAGTCTTGTATCTGAAATGTCGCAGGCAATGTTTCCTGGATGCAAATAAAATTTAGTATAGAATCCCTGCTGAAAATATGTCCACATTTCTCATGAGTTGCACAATACACAGCGCATATCGCCATCTGGTGGATCCTCACAGTATTAACCCAAGACCATAAAAGTGGATGCCAGTATGATGGTCAATATTACTTGCAAATAAAATGTATCTAGCAGCATGATTCAATTGAATTTGTAGCCAAATGAAACCAAGTAACACTCAAATTAACAGTTTTCTATTTGTTGGCTTTTGCAATTAACAGAAGGAATACAGGTCAACAGAATAATAAGTGATGCGTATATGATCCCTGCTCGCTATGTTCCCTTTGGGATAATAAAGAGGAATTGGTTGGAAATACATATTTCATTATTGAAATGAGAACCACTAAGAAACAAAACTCAATTTATTTCAGAGGAGGAAACATTAATAAATGGAAAATTACATTATTCATGTACCAAACACCATCGAGCTTCAACATTGTTTGCAAAAAAAAGAAGAAGAAAAACATTACAAAATAGAATGGGAAAAACATCCACAAATCTGTCTGCTGGCTGTAGATGGATGTTGTCCTGTTGAGTTAAGTGGCAACACTCTGTAGTAAGGTGATGTTATCACCTTTCAGCATGATCCTCCCTGAGAGAGAGAGATGTAGGGAGGGATTGAGAGAGGTGGAGGATAGGTGGAGATAGAGATGGGTGATCAGTCTAGAGTAACTGACACTTCAGCAGTAGGAGACACTTGTTCAGACTGCCGACAAAGAAAAGATGACTAATCATCGACAACGAATGAGAAACTACAGACTTAGTCAACTGGAGTGGCCTTTATCAATTTGATGGCATTAGGCCACAAGAGGCATCCGTTTTGAAGTGTTTTCTTCAAGATGCTCCCCACCGGAAGAGGCATTTCCTTGTTTTACGTCCTTGCATTTCCTTGTTTGGTCCGTGTCTCTTTTCCTATCGTGTCAGACAACGTTTTGGTAGCCTATCCTGTGCTAATTTTATATCTTATGCGAGCTAGCTTTTTGCAAGTCAGACAAATGTTCAAAAACACCTCTGTTTGGACCTCCACCCATGCAAAACATTTGATTGGTTTAATAAGTAGTAACACATCAGTAGTTTCCATCTGGAAAAAGGGGTGATACAGTGGGGCAAAAACGTATTTAGTCAGCCACCAATTGTGGAAGTTCTCCCACTTAAAAAGATGAGAGGCGGCTGTAATTTTCATCATAGGTACACTTCAACTATGACAGACAAAATGAGATGGGAAAAAAAATCCAGAAAATCACATTGTAGGATTTTTTTGGAATTTATTTGCAAATTATGGTGGAAAATAAGTATTTGGGAGAACTTCCACAATTGGTGGCTGACTAAATAAGTTTTTGCCCCACTGTATCACCCCTTTTTTTTTATCATCTTCCTCAGGAGAACTTCCCCCAGCTTTCAAACAGAATGTGAGAGAGAGCCTCGGGCTCCGAGGCTAGTCCCAGACAAACTGATATTGTGGAATGTGGACAATAACCTGCAAGTCTTATTACTGAAATGTCCTGTACAAATCAACACGTAATACACAGTTACAGACACTGAGAAATGTGAGGTAAGAAAGCCAGAATGAAAAACTGACTTACCCAGGGGCTTCCTGTTCTTGGTCTTCATGTGGACCTCCTCAGCGTCATCCAGAACCAGGTTCATGTACTCGTCAAAGCCCTGAAAGAGGGAGAGATGTGCTTGCTTCAACTACACAGCTAGGCATCAGCAGCCAAGATATAGTTTCAGGAGCCTTGGCCAAGTAGAATAAGGGAGGAAACACAGGAGGAAGAGGACTTACGATGATGCAGCCCTCTATCCGCATGTTCACTTGTTCATACAGCCACACCTGTATCCGAGAACGCTGCAAGGAGAAGAGAGGCTTTGAATACATTTGAGAGATCGCTCGCTAGGTAACGTATTATGAAAGTACGAGGTCTATTTACAACCACGAATATCAAATCATGTGACTGAAATGAAGAAAATCGTATAAAAATGTAATACTTACGTTCTGTAGATACCTGAAAATAAGGTTCTGGTGGACAGAGGGGAGGGTCAAGGAAACTACAAACATATTGCTTAACTGGCTACACAGGTTTTTCTGGCCATTTGCAACATTACTATCTCAATAGTTAATTTAAGTTAGCTACATACCCGACCATAGTGTTTCAGTTCCTTGCTGAAACTCTAAAGGTCCATGTGTATTAATAGCAACGGCTCATTAATTAGTAACTTAGCTAGCTACGTACCACTAGCTAGTTATGATCACCCTGCTAACTTAGCTAGCTACGTACCACTAGCTAGTTATGATCACCCTGCTAACTTAGCTAGCTACGTACCATTAGCTAGTTATGATCACCCTGCTAGCTACGTACCACTAGCTAGTTATGATCACCCTGCTAACTTAGCTAGCTACGTACCACTAGCTAGTTATGATTACACTGCTAACTTAGCTACAGTGATTCAGACACAAGTCAGAGCAAAATAGCAGGCTAACGTTACAACACAATACTGCACAGAGTATTTCATGATAAAAGGATACGATTGGCTGCACCATAACCTTCTGGACCTTCTGCCCTTGTCCTCTGTACGCCATCCTCCTTTTCGGTTTAACGCTTAGTTGTCTAAAAACCTTTTTTTTCGCAAAACATTTCAGTCGCAGTCCGACAGCGAAATTGAAATAATCACGTTGGAGTTCTCTTCAATGGCGCGCTCTAGGCCTTCCGCGTGCACAAGCAGAGTGATTGTGCTGCAGTGCCCCTATGGGCGGGAGGTCATTACTGCAGATTCCCCACAGACAGACAGATAGACAGACAGTACCTCTGACTGCACTGCACAGTTCGGAGCAGGGCTCAATGTGGGCGGAAGGTAGTTACTGCATATTCCAGACAGACAGAACCTCTGACTGCATTGTGCAGTTCGGGGCAGTGCTCAATGTGGGCGGGAGGTAGTTACTGCAGATTCCCTACCAGACACAGACAGACAGTACCTCTGACTGCACTGTGCAGTTCGGAGCGGTGCTCAATGTGGGCGGAGTCAATCGTTTGACCCCACCCACTTTTGTCCATCTGAGGTTTCAGTCACACACTGAATAAAAACAACACACGTTTGCTTAAGACACATTGAATACAAAAGTATTTCATTTTTGAAGATCATAAGAAATATTATATAAAGTGGTCCGGCAGATGTGTTGTAACACTTTTTGCTTGATACTATATTTGAGACAAGCTACTGATATTGTTGCAGTGAACAACAGAATTATGTCATGTACTGTTAAAATTGTGTTGATAAATATTATAACTTGATTATATTATTTCATTGAGAATATATATACATATACATACATACATTGTTACTACCTATCCTGATTTATAATGCTATTTACTTTCCTCATGAGAATGGAGACAGACTATACCATATAGACATACTGACAAGCTGAATGTGTTTTGTACATTGAGTTATACCAGCTCCAGTACAGAGATCAGAGACTCGGGTGACTTCTACGTCATCTTTACTAAACAACATAACACAATTTACACAGTAGACAAAAACATGGTTTGACCACTCCTCAAAAATGGCTTCACTCCTGCTCCTCAGAAGAGGCAGACAGTCATTTTCTTGTCAACTGCCTCCACATGGAACATCTCATCTCTCTAACTGGAATGAGAACATGAATGGTTCCTTGAGGAGAATATGTTCCTCTTCATCCAGGCCATCATACAACCGTAGTTCTTTAAGAGTTGTAATACGGTCTTCCCCGTCCATCCCAATTACACCTGGGAGGGAAATGGTGCCTTTAAATGTTTGGTGTTCGCACCACCTTGCTGCCTCTACGCTGTCCCTGAGAAGAACATCTGCTTCCTTGAAGAAAAAGGAAGAATAAATATTAAGAGTAGTGCCTCATTGGGTGATCAAGACAAATTACACCCCATTTTCACAATACCACCATGCAAACAAAAGTCTTTAAACACTGGTTTAAGACTATACCACTCATCATATGAGAGGGGGGGTGGGGTAAGTCTTTAAACATTGGTTTAAGACTATACCACTCATCATATGAGAGGGGGGGTGGGGTAAGTCTTTAAACATTGGTTTAAGACTATACCACTCATCATATGAGAGGGGGGGGGGGTAAGTCTTTATACATTGGTTTTAGACTATACCACTCATCATATGAGAGGGGGGGGGGGTAAGTCTTTATACATTGGTTTTAGACTATACCACTCATCATATGAGAAAGGGGGGGGGGGGGGTAAGTCTTTAAACATTGGTTTTAGACTATACCACTCATCTTATGACACCTCCTACCTGAAGTGTGTTTTTGTTTTCGCTGCCTTTTTCGATCTTTCAACCTCTTCTTCAGACCTTAGTGAGTGACATACATTCAATATGAACATATATTCAGGTCAGTCTGGCTACAGTGAAACATGTGATTTTAAGGATGCAAATTACACGTTTTTATAATGTTCAAGACTTACGGCATGAGAAAGTTCTGCAGGAGAACTAGGCACCACCATCGCCTAATGTGCTGCATGTTTTCCTTTGAAAAAGAAAATCACACAATCGGATGAGGATCCCAAAAAACATTATATCCATTAGTGATGAGAATTTAATAATTTATACATACCTCAGGGAAATCACACTGTGCTTCCATTTCAATGTATAGAGCGTACTGTAAGTTAAGAAATAATAGGTTGTTAAGTTTGATAGTTATGATAACAACAATAATGATCATAGTAAATAATAATAACAATACCAAAATTGAATGTGTCCCTCAACAAAGGGGGGGTCAAAATCAAAAGTAATAGTCAGTATCTGGTGTGGCCACCAGCTGCATTAAGTACTGCAGTGCATCTCCTCCTCATGGACTGCACCAGATTTGCCAGTTCTTGTGTTGAGATGTAACCCCACTCTTCCACCAAGGCACCTGCAAGTTCCCGGACATTTCTGGGGGGAATGGCCCTAGCCCTCACCCTCCGATCCAACAAGTCCTGGACATGCTCAATGGGATTGAGATCCGGGCTCTTCGCTGGCCATGGCAGAACACTGACATTCCTGTCTTGCAGGAAATCACGCACAGAACGAGCAGTATGGCTGGTGGCATTGTCATGCTGGAGGGTCATCTCAGGATGAGCCTGCAGGAAGGGTACCACATGAGGGAGGAGGATGTCTTCTCTGTAAAGCACAGCGTTGAGATTGCCTGCAATGACAACAAGCTCAGTCCGATGATGCTGTGACACACCGCCCCAGACCATGACGGACCCTCCACCTCCAAATCAATCCCGCTCCAGAGTACAGGTCTCGGTGTAACGCTCATTCCTTCGACGATAAACGCGAATCCGACCATCACCCCTGGTGAGACAAAACCGCGACTCGTCAGTGAAGAGCACTTTTTTTTCCCAGTCCTGTCTGGTCCAGTGACGGTGGGTTTGTGCCCATAGGCGATGTTGTTGCCAGTAATGTCTGGTGAGGACGCGCCTTACAACAGGTCAGCCTCTCTCAGCCTATTGCGGACAGTCTGAGCACTGATGGAGGGATTGTGCGTTCCTGGTGTAACTCGGGCAGTTGTTGTTGCCATCCTGTACCTGTCCTGCAGATGTGATGTTCGGATGTACCGATGCTGTGCAGGTGTTGTTACATGTGGTCTGCCACTGCGAGGATATCAGCTGTCCGTCCAGTCTCCCTGTAGCGCTGTCTTAGGCGTCTCACAGTACAGACATTACAATTTATTGCCCTGGCCACATTTGCAATCCTCATGCCTCCTTGCAGCATGCCTAAGGCACGTTCAAGAAAATGAGCAGGGATCCTGGGATTCTTTCTTTTGGTGTTTTTCAGAGTCAGTAGAAAGGCCTCTTTAGTGTCCTAAGTTTTCATAACTGTGAACTTAATTGCCTGCCGTCTGTAAGCTGTTAGTGTCTTAACGACCGGTGCATGTTCATTAATTGTTTATGGTTCATTGAACAAGCATGGGAAACAGTGTTTAAAACCTTAACAATGAAGATCTGTGAAGTTATTTGGATTTTTACGAATTATCTTTGAAAGACAGGTTCCTGAAAAAGGGACGTTTCTTTTTTTGCTGAGTTAATGTTGGGACCAGGGGATTTCATTATTGTATATACTATGTGCAGGCTGTGTAGACTCGCTATGTGTAACTAAGGGAATGGCATCAACGATACACATTTAGAGCCAGCCAAACACAACAAGGCAGACATTGAAGAAACACAGAAGAAAATCAATGATCAAATCGATTACATAACTGTACATGTAAACCGAGGCTTACTGCTCAAGTAGGCAAATTTGTCCAAATAAGATTCCCCAATTGTGAGCAATTAGCTAGCTCACGTGCAAATGGGTGCTAATTAACGCTATGCTAACATCGGTGTCGTAGTTGGTCATATATAAACATACCACTGCATTGTTATAACATGAATATTACAAAGTACATTATGCATAATGACAGTCTCACTTACTTCCATGGTTTATATTTTTATCCATTATCCATTTTTATCCATTAGGTTCGATTAAGATTGGCTTTCATTTGGCGCAGTGGTTAAGGGCACTGTACTGCAGCGCCAGCTGTGCCATCAGAGTCCCTGGGTTCGCGCCCAGGCTCTGTCGTAACCGGCCGCGACCGGGAGGTCCGTGGGGCGACGCACAATTGGCCTAGCGTCGTCCGGATTAGGGAGGGCTTGGTCGGTAGGGATGTCCTTGTCTCATCGCGCACCAGCGACTCCTGTGGCGGGCCGGGCGCAGTGCGCCAGGTGCACGGTGTACCCTCCGACACATTGGTGCGGCTGGCTTCCGGGTTGGATGCGCGCTGTGTTAAGAAGCAGTACGGCTGGTTGGGTTGTGTATCGGAGGACGCATGACTTTCAACCTTCGTCTCTCCCAAGCCCGTACGGGAGTTGTAGCGACGAGACAAGATAGTAGCTACTACAACAATTGGGGAGGACGTTTACCTCAACTTGGTTGACCTTGAAGGAGACGGGAAGGGTTCTGGTTAAACGCGTTTGACTCCGCCCACATTGAGCCCGGCCCCGACGCCCCGACGTTTGACCGCCCACATTGAGCCCTGCCCCGAACTGCACACTGCAGTCAGGGGCTTCTCCAGACAGAATCGTGTTAATGGGGGACGCTGCAGTACGTTTCCCACTATGCATTACTTCTCCTGTGTAAATGAATGATCAGCATGGAGTAGAGTGGGGTAATGTATTGCCACTTGTGTAAGATTGTGGGTGAAAATAACTTCCTATTGAAAACACTGGTACAGACCAAGATCTTACATACCTTATTATTCAGTGACACTTCAATACAGTCATGGCCAAAAGTTTGGAGAATGACACAAATATTAATTTTCACAAAGTCTGCTCCCTCAGTTTGTATAATGGCAATTTGCATATACTCCAGAATGACGAGTGATCAGATGAATTGCAATTAATTGCAAAGTCCCTCTTTGTCATGCAAATGAACTGAATCCCCCAAAAACATTTCTACTGCATTTCAGCCCAGCCACAAAAGGACCAGTTGACATCATGTCAGTGATTTTCTCCTTAACACAGGTGTGAGTGTTGACGAGGACAAGGCTGGAGATCACTCTGTCATGCTGATTGAATTTGAATAACAGACTGGAAGCTTCAAAAGGAGGGTGATGCTTGGAATCATTGTTCTTCTTCTGTCAGCCATGGTTAACTTGTCAGGATGGTGGGTGTAGCTGGTGTATAAAGTCAGGCGCAGGAGAGCAGAGATGAGTGAAACAACGCACTTTACTCAACAGCACAAAGTAAACAATTTACAAAGTGCAAAAAGAACGGTTGCCACAAAGCATGGGTGATAAACAGCACCCGGTACAAACCAGCCGGAACATACCGACCTGAACAAATAACAATCACACACAAAGACATGGGGGAAACAGAGGGTTAAATACATGCCCAGTAATTGGAAAATGAAAACCGGGTGTGTGGGAAAACAAGACAAAACAACTGGAAAATGACAAATGGATCGGCGATGGCTAGAAGACCGGTGACGTCGACCGCCGAACACCACCCGAACAAGGAGAGGCATCGACTTCGGCCAAAGTCGTGACATAACTGCAAGGAAACACGTGCCATCATCATTGCTTTGCACAAAAAGGGCTTTATAGGCAACGATATTGCTGCCAGTAAGATTGCATCTAAATCAACCATTTATTGGATCATCAATAACTTCAAGGAGAGCAGTTCAATTGTTGTGAAGAAGGTCCAGCAAGTGCCAGGACCGTCTCCTAAAGTTAATTCAGCTTGCTCAGGAATGGCAGCAGGCAGGTGTTAGTGCATCTGCACGCACAGTGAGGCAAAGTCTTTTGGAGGATGGCCTGGTGTCAAGATGGGCAGCAAAGAAGCCACTTCTCTCCAGGAAAAACATCAGGGACAGACTGATATTCTGCAAAAGGTACAGGGATTGGACTGCTGAGGACTGGGGTAAAGTCAGTTTCTCTGATGAATCCCGTTTCCAATTGTTTGGGGCATACGGAAAAAAGCTTGTTCGGAGAAGACAAGGTGACAGCTACCATCAGTCATGTGTCATGCCAACAGTAAAGCATCCTGAGACCATTGATGTGTGGGGTTGCTTCTCAGCCAAGGGAGTGGGCACACAATTTTGCCTAAGAACACAGCCGTAAATAAAGAATGGTACCAACACATCCTCAGAGAGCAACTTCTCCCAACCATCCAGGAACAGTTTGGTGACGAACAATGCCTTTTCCAGCATGATGGAGCACCTTGCCATAAGGCAAAAGTGATAACTAAGTGGTTCAGGGAACAAAACATAAATATTTTGGGTCCATGGCCAGGAAACTCCCCAGATCTGAATCCCATTGAGAACTTGTGGTCAATCCTCAAGAGGCAGGTGGACAAACAAAACCCCACAAATTCTGACAAACTCCAAGCATTGATTATGCAAGAATGGGCTGCCATCAGTGTCAGGCCCTGACCTTAGTTATCTTTGTTTTCTTTATTATTTTGGTTGGGTCAGGGTGTGACGAGGGTGATATATGTGTTTTTGGCCTGTCTAGGGTTTTTGTATGTTTATGGGGTTTTTTCCAGTCTAGGTGTTTTTATGTCTATGGTTGCCTAGATTGGTTCTCAATCAGAGGCAGCTGTTTATCATTGTCTCTGTGATATGTGTTTTGTCCTGTCTATTAATGATTGGCAAAATGTCTGCTTTCGGCCTAGGATCCCAAATTAATGTAAGCAGTAGCAACTGGCCATTCAGTGCAGGTGGGACAGAGCCTAAAATAAAACATTTTGGGGGGTCTTTCCTGTTTTGCATGTTATTTTGACATTTTTACATTGTTTGCAAACTGATATCACTGAGTTAAAGCTGCATACAAACATGGTCTCTTTTGTTTATTGAGTAAGGCAGCTCCAAAATGCAAGTGTTTCAGCCTAGCTCGGTGCTTTCTGTGATGGGGCAAGCCAGCAGAAAATACGGAGCGTTGCGCTGTGATTTACTCAGTGTTCTGTCACTCATGGGGACACTAAGTCACCTCCAAGTCTAAGGGTGGAGCTAGAAAATTCAAACACCTTGGGTGCTGCCATAGAGTTACATTAGAAGTGCCCATCCAAGAAGGCTCAAGGTCATTGGAGACAGATAAAATTACATTAAATCACATATCTACAGATTGGACTGATCATGTCAACATCGTACTTTCAAATCTTAGCTAGCAGTCATCATCGTGAATCAAGTTGACAATCTACTGGCAAATCCTTTTTATTCCTTGACATATGAAGAAAAATAATTAAGAGAAATTATAGATAAAACGTATCGGTGCTCATCGACCATTGGACATAAACATTACACAAGTTGGAAATCGCAAATTCAACAATGAGTGATTTGTAAGGAATCAGTGGCTAACTGCAAGCATTGCAAACCAATAATTATCCTGCTATTCAGTGCAGTGACTGTGTGGTCCCAAGTCTAAGATTAAGGGTCTCATTTCCTAATTTAAAATGATAAACATTCAACATTGGCCATGCTGTCACAAATTTGAATTTGTGCCGCGCTCAAAACAAGTTAACTCAGAACTGCAAAATTTGACTTCAGTGAGTTCAAGACAACTGGGAACTCTGGAAAAACGAGCTACAATTGGGAATATACGTTTTGAACTTTCATCCAACTCGGAATTGTACATTCAGAACTTGGGACTCTTTCTAGAGATACGACCTGAAGATCACTGATGTCATCATGAATCAACCCTTTTTTTGTTTGAGTTCCCAGTTGTCTTGAAAACACCATAAAGCCAGTGAATGCCAGACTTTGATGACAAAGTTTGATGACAAAATTCGTCACACGAAGGACATCCGCGCCACCTTCCTGTTCAAGTGAGCACAGCACAAGGTGAGTCCAAAAATGTCTTGTATGCTGCTGCATAAATTATGTAATATACCAGGGAGATATATATACTGTAGCTAAGAAAGTAATATTAAGTGTATGTTGTGTAGTAAGCTGTTAGTAGCCCATGTGCCTCACCCTAATAATTTGGTCTATTTTCACCTCTTAATTTCACCTACTTTTCTGACTTGGTGGTGCACATGTAGCCTATAACCTGTTTTAGAGAAATGTAATCATCAAATATTTTAAGAGATTTCATTGTCTGCTTATACTGTATGAGCCCTTTATTTATCCTATGGTTCTGACTTGGTGTACATGGAGAACACTGTAAGAACGGCACATGTTCTGAATTATGTTGCTGTACATTACAAAGATGCTGAACTTAAATTGACTACGTCCGACCGAGCTCGCTCATTGATGTCTTCATAGAAATTACTGATTGCCTCTTATCTGCTTGTTGTCCCCTTATGCCATAGTTAGTACATCTCAATTGTCAGTAGAAACCACATTTGTTTAAGCAAGTCAGCCATATCAGCTATGTTTTTTAAAAGGCAGTATATTAAGCTGAATGAACTGTTTCGCTGCCAAACAAGGCTCCGCTGATAGCCAGTTGTAGCAGTGGTACGGTGTTGAGACTGCTTTTGGGACAGCTTTATGTAGGTCCTAACAGTTTGTGGGCACCTTTTGTCACTGTTATAGTGCAATTCATGTATTGTTCAGTGTTGTGTTGTGTAGTGTAGTGGCTTTGCTAGCAATGCAGCCTACTTTAGTTTTTTTGGGCCAAGATTTACATGCTACAATCGGCACTGGTTTGAAGCATTGGAGATTAACACTTACCACACATTTTCACATAGCAAATGTTCTTTGAGTATAATTATAATTTAAAAAAATCAGGAGAAGGGAATCAGTCTCACACAATATCTTTAAACAGAGGAACGAGCGCTGCGTAGGAGTGACGCCACGTCAGAATAGTTTATGCTATTGACCTGAAAAGCAGTCTATCCCTTACTCCTCTCTCTATATCCTCACTATTTGGCCTTTACATGGACCTTCATGTGCACGTTGAGGTGAACCTTCTGAGTGAAGAATTTCCTACAGACCTCGCAGCAATAGGGCTTCTCTCCTGTGTGGATCTTCTGATGGATTCTGAGTGTAGTGGCGAGATGAACATTTTCCCACACTCAGAACACTTGTAGGACTTCTCTCCTGCGTGGATCTTCTGATGGATTCTGAGTGTAGTGGCGAGATGAACATTTTCCCACACTCAGAACACTTGTAGGACTTCTCTCCTGCGTGGATCTTCTGATGGATTCTGAGTGTAGTGGCGAGATGAACATTTTCCCACACTCAGAACACTTGTAGGACTTCTCTCCTGTGTGGATCTTCTGATGGATTCTGAGTGTAGTGGCGAGATGAACATTTTCCCACACTCAGAACACTTGTAGGACTTCTCTCCTGTGTGGATCTTCTGATGGATTCTGAGTGTAGTGGCGAGATGAACATTTTCCCACACTCAGAACACTTGTAGGACTTCTCTCCTGTGTGGATCTTCTGATGGATTCTGAGTGTAGTGGCGAGATGAACATTTTCCCACACTCAGAACACTTGTAGGACTTCTCTCCTGTGTGGACCTTCAGCTCTCCTGCCTGTCTGAAGCCCTTTCCACAGGAGTGGCAGCGGTAGGGTTTATTTTTTACAGTGTAGAGCTTAAGTTTAGGCCAAGGCGTGGCTCTTCTGATGGATTCTGAGTGTAGAGCTTAAGTTTAAGTGGAGGCCAAGGCAACACAGATTAGTTCATCACTACTTTATTCTATTAGGACCAAATAAAACCAAGCTGCACAACATATCTGTAGGAGTAGCAGCACATGTTTCCATGTGTGTGGAGGGATGGAGGACTCTGCTTGTCAGGCTTAATGTGGTCTGTGGCTTGGATCATAGACTGGCCTGCACAGAGCCCTGACCTCAAACCCATCAAACACCATTGGGATGAATTGGAATACCGGCTGAGAGCCAGGCCTAATCGGCCATCAGTGCCCGACCTCTTTAATGATCTTGTCGCTGAATTGAAGCAAGACCCCTCAGCAATGTTCCAACATCTAGTGGAAAGCCTTCCCAGAAGAGTGGAGGCTGTAATAGCAGCAAAGTCCATATGAATGCCCATGATTTTGGAATGAGATGTTCGACGAGCCGGTGTCCACATACTTTTGGGCATGTAGTGTAATACATTTCATAAAAATATTGTATAAAATGTCTTAAAGCAAAAATATACAGAAATAATACATTATCTGATAATAATACATTATTGCTTTAGAAAGGGGCACAAGACAGGGATGTATTCTCTCCCCACTCCTGTTTGCACTGGCAATCGAATCTCTTGCAGAAAGAATTAGACAAGACCCAAACGT
Source organism: Oncorhynchus mykiss (assembly GCF_057628025.1). Classification (NCBI taxonomy): domain Eukaryota; kingdom Metazoa; phylum Chordata; class Actinopteri; order Salmoniformes; family Salmonidae; genus Oncorhynchus; species Oncorhynchus mykiss. The sequence continues at coordinate 48,594,017 of NC_143038.1, forward strand.
AACAGGCATCAGTATTGGTAAAAATGAATATAAACTCAAATAAACTTATTGGCAGATGATCTCCTGATATACCTCACCAACACTGAAAACGTAATACTCCCATTGAAAAAAATATTTTAAGAATAATCTAAAATCTCAGGATATAGAATTACCATGGAAAAGAAACTAAATACTGGCAATAGGAAAAATAATTACTCATGATCTAAAGCAATCCTTTAAGTAGACCACAAAAAAATATCAAACAATTAGGATAAAAGTGACAACAAGCGTTTAGTGTATATACAGTATAATACAGTGCATGCGGAGAGTATTCAGAACCCTATGACTTTTTCCACATGTTGTTAGGTTACACTTTTATTCTAAAATGCATTAAATCGTTTTCCCCCTCATCTATCTGCACACAATACCACGTAATGACAAAGCAAAAACAGGTTTTTAGATTTTTTTGCAAATGTATATAAAAAAAACCCTGAAATATCACATTTACATAAGTATTCAGACCCTTTGCTATGAGACTCAAAATTGAGCTCAGGTGCATCCTGTTTCCATTGATCATTCTTGAGATGTTTCTAGAACTTGATTGGAGTTCACCTGTGGTAAATTGAATTAATTGGACATGATTTGGAAAGGCACACACCTGTCTATATAAAGTCCCACAGTTGACAGTGCATGTCAGAGCAAAAACCAAGCCTTTAGATCGAAGGAATTTTCCATAGAGCTCCAACACAGGATTGTGTCGAGGCACAGATCTGGGGAAGGATACCAAAAACGTTCTGCAGCATTGAAGGTCCCCAAGAACATAGTGGCTTCTATTATTCTTAAATTGAAGAAGTTTGGAACCACCAAGACTCTTCCTAGAGCTGTCCGCCCGGCCAAACTGATCAATCGGGGGAGAAGGGCCTTGGTCAGGGAGATGACCAAGAACCCGAGGGTCACTCTGATAAAGCTCCAGAGTTCATCTGTGGAGATGGGAGAACCTTCCAGAAGGACAACCATCTCTGCAGCACTCCACCAATCAGACCTTTATGGTAGAGTGGACAGAAGCCTCTTCTCTGTAATAAGGCACATGACAGCCCGCTTGGAGTTTGCCAAAGGGCACCTAAACAACTCTCAGACCATGGGAAACAGGATTCTCTGGTCTGATTAAAGTAAGATTGAACTCTTTGGCATGAATGCCAAGCATCATGTCTGGTGGAACCTGACATGATCCCCATGGTGAAGCACGGTGGTATCAGCATCATGCTGTGGGGATGTTTTTCAGCAGCAGGGACTGGGAGACTAGTCAGGACCGAGGCAAATATGAACGGAGCAATGTGCAAATCAAATCAACTTTAATTGGTCACATACACGTGATTAGCATTAGCAGATGTTATTGCGGGTGTAGGGAAATGCTTGTGCTTCTAGCTCCGACAGTGCAGTAGTATTTAGCAAGTAATATCTAACACATTTCACAACATTTAGCCAATATACACAAATCTAAGTAGGAATGAATTAAGACTATATACATATGGACGAGCGATGTCAGAGTGGAACGGAGTAAGATACAGTAGAATAGTATAGAATACAGTATATACATATGAGATGAGTAATTCCAGATATGTAAACATTATTAAGTGACTAGTGTTCCATTCCTTAAAGTGGCCAGTGTTTTCTAGTCTATGCCTATAGGCAGCAGCCTCTAATGTGTTAGTGATGGCTGTTTAACAGTCTGATGGCTTTGAGATACAAGATGTTTTTCATTCTCTCGGTCCCTGCTTTGATGCACCTGTACTGACCTCACCTTCTGGATGATAACTGGGTGAACAGGCAGTGGCTCGGGTGGTTGATATCCTTGATGATCTTTTTGGCCTTACTGTGACATCGGGTGCTGTAGGTGTCCTGGAGGGCGGGTAGTTTGCCCCTGGTTACTCGCCCTGGTAATGAGTTGGGCAGACCACACCACCCTCTAGAGCAAGGCTGCCCAACCCTTTTCATGGAGATCTAATGTCCTGTAGGTTTTCAGTCCAACCCTAATTTAGCATATCTGATTCAGCTAGTTAAGGTCTTGTTGAGCAGCTAATTAGTAGAATCAGGTGTGTTAAATTGTTAAAAACCTACAGCACGGTAGATCTCCAGGAAGAGGGTTGGGCAGCCCTGCTCTAGAGAGCCTTACAGTTGCGGGTGGTGCAGTTGCCGTACCAGGCGGTGATACAGCCTGACAGGATGCTTTCAATTGTGCATCTGTAAAACTTTGTCAGGGTTTTAGGTGACAAGACACATTTCTTTAGCCTCCTGAGGTTGAAGTGGCTCTGTTACGCCTTCTTCACCACACTTTCTGTGTGGGTGGTACATTTCAGTTTGTCAGTGATGTGTACGGCCAGGAATTTGAAGCTTTCCACTTTCTCCACTGCAGTCCCGTCGATGAGATAAGGGGGTGCACCCTCTGCTGTTTCCTGAAGTCCAATATCATCTCTTTTGTTTTGTTGACGTTGAGTGATAGGTTGTTTCCAGGCACCACACTCCCAGAGTCCTTACCTCCTCCTTGTAGGGTGTATCGTCATCGTTGGTAATCCAGCCTACTACTGTTGTGCCGTCTGCAAACTTGATGATTGAGTTGGAGGCGTGCTTGGCCACGCAGTCATGGATGAACAGGGGGTACAGGAGGGTGCTGAGCACACACCCTTGTGGGCCCCAGTGTTGAGGATCAGCGGAGTGGAGGTGTTTCCTACCTTCACCATCTGGGGCGGCCCGTCAGGAAATCCAGGACCCAGTCAAGCTTGTAGCATCATACCCAAGAAGAATCAAGGCTGTAATCGCTATCAAAGGGGCTTCTACAAAGTACAGAGTAAAGGGTCTGAATACTAAAGAGGGGTTCTTTATTTTGACAATTTTCTAATAAAATAACAGTGAAGACATCAAAACTATGAAATAATAATAACACATGTAGTAACCAAAAAAAGTGTTAACGAAATCAAAATATATTTTAGATTTTAGATTCCTCAAAGTAGCCACCCTTTGCCTTGATGACAGCTTTGCACACTCTTGGCATTCTCTCAAACAGCTTCATCTGGAATGCTTTTCCAACAGTTTTGAAGGAGTTCCCACAAATGCTGAGCACTTGTTGGCTGATTTTCCTTCACTCTGTGGTCCAACTCATCCCAAACCATCTCAATTGGGTTGTGGATATGTGATTGTGGAGGCCAGGTCATCTGATGCAGCACTCCATCACTCTCCTTGGTCAAATAGCCCGTACAGAGCCTGGAGGTGTATTGAGTCATTGTCCTGTTGAAAAACAAATGATTGTCCCACAAAGCCCAAACCAGATGGGATGGCTTATCGCTGCAGAATACTGTGGTAGCTATGCTGGTTAAGTGTGCATTGAATTCTAAATAAATCAGACAGTGTCTCCAGCAAAGCACCCCCACACCTCCTCCTCCATGCTTCATGGTGGGAACCACACTTGCAGTGATCATCCATTCACCTACTCAGTGTCTCACAAAGATACGGCTGTTGGAATCAGAAATCTCACATTTTTCACTCATCAGCCCAAAGGACAGATTTCCATGGTCTAATGTCCATTGCTCACGTTTCTTGGCTCAAGCAAGTCTCTTGTTCTTATTGGTGTTCTTTAGTAGTGGTTTCTTTGCAGAAATTCGACCATGAAATCCTGATTCACGCCGTCTCCTCTGAACAGTTGATGTTGAGATGTGTCTGTTACTTGAACTCTGTGAAGCATTTATTTGGGCTGCAATTTCTGAGGTGCAGTTATCTCTACGGAACATATCCTCTGCAGCAGAGGTAACTCTGGATCTCCCTTTCCTGTGGCGGTCCTCATGAGAGCCAGTTTCATCATAGCGCTTGATGGTTTTTGAGACTGCACTTGAAGAAACTTTTAAAGTTCATGACATTTTCCGAATTGACTGACCTTCGTAAAGTAATGATGGACTGTTGTTTCTCTTTGCTTATTTGAGCTGTTCTTGCTATAATATGGACTTGGTATTTTACCGAATAGGGCTATCTTCTGTGTTGTCACAACACAACTTATTGGCTCAAACGGAAATAAATTCCACAAATTAACTTTTAACAAGGCCCACCTCTTAATTGAAATGCATTCCAGGTGACTACCTCATGAAGCTGGTGGAGAGAATGCAAATAGTTTGCAAAGCTGTCATCAAGGCAAAGGGTGGCTAATTAGAAGAATCTCAAAAAATATATATATTTAATTTGTTAAACACTTTTTTGATACTACATGATTCCATGTGTGTTATTTCATAGTTTTGATGTCTTCACTATTATTCTACAATGTAGAAAATAGTCAAAATAAAGAAAAACCCTTGAATGAGTAGTTGAGTCCAAACATTTGACTGGTACTGCACTGAGTTTACCAAACATTAAGAACATCTCATCACACAGACCTGTTTCATGTCTCCCCATCATCCACAATGTGGCATGTGTGCCCAAACCGTAGTTTACTCCACACAACTTCCTCTCTCCTATAACCCATACTCCCCACCTCTTCCTTAGTTTACTCCACACAACTTCCTCTCTCCTACATCCCATACTCCCCACCTCTTCCTTAACTGCACATTATAAAATTGCCTCCCCGTACTTCTAGCATCCCACTCCCTTTGCCAAAGATTGAGCCCGGATCAAGGACTTGACTTCCCTGCGGCCCAGCGGGACCTGAATATCTACCCCCTCTCTCCTCACCGCACTCTTAGCCACCACATCAGCCTTCTCATTACCCTCCACACCCACATGGGCGGGAACCCAGCAAAAGCTACCACCACTCCAATCCTCTCCAATCCCACAAACAGCACTATCTATCCAACCTGTGCGTCTCCACAGCTTCTTCGGTGGAGTTTAACATCCAATATGTTGCATTACTGCCACCAACTGAACTATAATACAAATCCATTACCCTTTGTGATACAAAACGGGAACCGAGAAAAATAAAATACAAATATATTTTTAATTACCCTACCCACTACCCCATTCCACTACTTTGACCCTATCTGCTCCTGCACCATGCCAACTGCCTGGCCGACAGGACACCACCACTCAACTCAATTCAAGGGTTTTATTGGCATGGGAAACATGTTTACATGTCCAGTAAAATGACAGATATTTTTATACAGTGCAGGTCTATACTGATCGGGTCTAGTTGTCCTCGGATTCGTTCGGAACGGGTCTCTCTCTATATATATTTTTTTTACAGTGCAGGTCTATACTGAACGGGTCTAGTTGTCCTCGGATTCGTTCGGAACGGGTCTCTCTCTCTATATATTTTTTTACAGTGCAGGTCTATACTGATCGGGTCTAGTTGTCCTCGGATTCGTTCGGAACGGGTCTCTCTCTCTATATATTTTTTTACAGTGCAGGTCTATACTGATCGGGTCTAGTTGTCCTTGGATTCGTTCAGAACGGGCCTCTATATTTTTTTTACATGAATTTATGCATATTGGGTCCGGGTGGGAAAGCCCCAGGTCCATCTCGAAACCGGTCCGAGTTTTTGGACTCATAAAGGCCTCAAGAGTGAAGGTTTTGCCACATTCTTCGCAATCATTGCACTAGTTCAGGTTCTTCTTGTACTAGCCCCAATTTATCTTATAAGAAAACAAGCAACCAATGGTACACATATACACACAGACAAACTAATGAATCCGTAGTTGGGAGAGGCACAAAATTAGCGACCAACAAAAGTGCTTTATGTAACTTTATATTGGGTTTGAAAACCAAATCCAGTAGCCTTTGTGGACATTTGCTCTCATTTTCCGAACTGGAAATGTATTCTTCGTCCTCTGTTTATTGTTTTCTCCAATGCCTCAAATATCTAAACAACCACCACTGTTAAACGAGTGAAATAGATAATAAACAAACGTGAAATAAACAATGAACAGTAAACAGTACACTCAGAAAAGTTCCAAAGAAATAGCGACATTTCAACTCTCATTTTATGGCTATCTACAGTGTTGTAGCAATGTGCAAATAGTAGCCAATGCAAATGTAGCCATATATTTCCTGTGACACTTCACAAAGATACAATCAGACTACATTAGTATCTTTGATTGAGTGGAGTGTAGTTAAAATAATAATCATGATCTTGTGCGAATGTAATCTTAATGGAAACGGAATGAGATTCTCTCCACCTACTTATAATATGTGACTGCGAAAAGGCAGGTGTTTTCATAACTTTCATTACCACATGGTAAGATTAATCCAGTATTGTACTATACTATTCTTACTACGGAAAACATCAATGTACACTGTTATTGAAATGTAAATCATTTGTAGTAAATCAATACATTTAGCTACAAGTGATTTGTGATTAGCATGTCACGCATTACGTCATACGCAACGTGCCCCTGCAATTTGGACTAGAAACCCCCAAGCGCGAACCTGCCAACGCCCGCGCAGAGACAGAGAGGAGACGGTACGGAAAATCACTTTTTTCATCAATAATTTCCCCCCGAAGAGTGGTTAAAAACTGTTATTACTAGCATGTCACTATCAACGTATGTATCTGCTTGTTTACTTAATTGGAGATAAAATGCTTCATTTTGTCAATCTCATTCAACAACAGCATCCGCTTGCCAGCCAGTCTACTGCAAACTAACGTTACTAGCTAGCAGCAGAGGAAGCTGAGAGCAAGCTAGGTCAACGGTAATCATTCATTTTCAATTAAATATTATATTTAAATGAGCTAACCGGTATGACAGGGTTCATATGAAAACAAATAACGTTATTATGTATTTCTTCATCATTGACCGATCGCACTGTTGCTAACTGTTAACTTGGATAACTAAGTAGCTCGAATGGCGATGGTTGCTCACTGCTGAAAACTGCCAGGGAGAGTAACGTTACTGAGAAAGCCGGGAAGGAAAACTAAACGATGGTAGCCAGAACACAATGTTTAATTATTTCAAGACATTGTAGTTTGTAAATGTAACGTTAATATTACCTAGGAGTGTTATTCTTTTGCAAATTGTTGTGATTGTCGAACATTTCCCTATCAATGTGATAAAATTGTCACCAAACAGATTAGGCCATCGACTAGTACGATCCGTTACGTTATTTAGCTCGTATGTTGTTATTACCAAGCTACCAGGACATTATTCATCAGTTACCCAGCTAAGAAGTTAAGGTTGACATTCGGCCAATGTTTTGATGATGCTGCATTCCTGTGAAGTCCGGATGTTGAATCCGCACTAAAATTGATTGCATAGCTAAATAATCCAATAATGTTGGATGTTGCAATAAAACAGACGGCGACTGACCTTCCATGCTAATTATCCAGACCAATTCTAATCAAGGTAGTTGGACTTGAGATCCATGCCATAGGAAAGTGTGTGTGGTAAGTTGTCTTGTGTAGAGCTGATTTCCCCTATTACACAGTGCCCTATATAGTCAGTGCTAATAGTAAAGGGATCCAACTGAACATTATTGACTTTCTGTAGTACATTGATTTCATTTGCTTGGTGTACCAGACAGTACAGTGTTGTGCAGTAATAGTAATTTGGCTGTATTTACTAACATGGACCTTTGATTGAAGGGCTGGTTAGCAGTATGTGAGTCTGTGTTTTTCTATGTAGCCAGTAGGAAGGAAACAGGGAGGCTGTGAATGATCACTAAAGCCTTTCAGGGTGAGTAAACCCGGCGTAATACCAGACACCGCCTTGCAGATAGAGCTGGTTTTGGTAGCCTATTACTGCACAGCATTTAACTGTAAGCCCAGAGGAGGAAGTCCCTGAAAACAATTCTACAAGTACATTCTGTGTCCCCTGCTCTCTACATTTTAAAATATGAGTCATTTAGCAGACATTCTTACACAGAGCAAATTACAGTAGTGAGTGCATACATTTGGATACTTTTTTCGTACTGTAGAAGTGCCATTGGTTTGCTAGGAAGGGTAGCCTAATTTCACATTTCTAGAGTTTCTTGCAGATTTTTTTATTACAGTGAACCCTTGCAAATACAAAGGAGTGGGATGGAGAATTTTCTCTTTAGACATTCTTGGAATAGCCGAACACCCGCTAGTATTAGTTGAACATTAGATGTGTTTGTGGCGATGGAGACGCTTTACAGTTGTAGTAATGACTGCATCAGCCTTTATCCACTCATTTGTATTTGTAGGCCAGCCAGCACTCGGAAGCAAGTTCAGCCAGATCAGTGAAATAAGCTTATAGATAAACCCACAGAATCAGTATTGACAGTCAGACAGATTCAGTGTAGTCTTGAGTCCACAGGTGAAAAGTCCACATTGCTTGGTGTTGGTTGGCAACTATTGGAGTTTCCTTTTAACAGTACATTTTATTGGCCTATATCAAATGATGAACAGAAGTGTGTGTGTGTGGAACGCCGGGATCGGGATACGATCCTATGCTCTCACGGGTCTACGTGCACCAAAGATGGTGTCTGTAACCACTAGAAGGCCCAAACCCCAGGCTGTTGTGCCTACTTTGAGTCCATCCGTTTTGACTTGGCCTTGGCAGAATTAGCTGTAGCCGTCTCATGACATCTGCTTTGGTCATGCAGGTCACCCTTCTGGAAGTATGACGATTGTATTAGCTATTAACAGTGTTGATTAGTTATAAATAGACGCTGTCAGTGCAGGGTAAAATATGGGTAGACGGATAGACTGTCAGTGTGGGTCTGTGGGTTCTTCTCGTGCAGACCACCTAAACAGTGCTATCACTCATAACTTGGCATCTGCATCAACTCACCCCAGCCAGTGTCCAGCTGCCTGGAGTCACTGTAGAAAGTGAACACCCTGATCAATCTGCTGTGTGTCCTACTGGACCAGAACGATGGTCAGCACCACATCCTTAGGGTGTTATGGTATGGAAGGATGGGGTCCATCTGTGCATGACCAGTTTGTTTGCACACGCTGTTTCTTTCACTCTTACGCTCTCTTGCTCACTTGAAATATGACTTGCAATGACTTGCAGTCTTGCTTTCTCTCTTCCTCGCTACATTTGTATGCAATTCACAACTAAATGTTTGCCATCATATCTTTGAATACCTTTCTGCCAGAAGTCAAAGAGCTCTGGATGAGTTATCTGTACTGGGGATTGGCATTTGACCTCTTTTGACTGTTTGTGTACTCACACATTTCTTACTCTCGCTCTTATATATATATGAGCTGAAATAAACAGGTGTGGCATATCAAGAAGCTGATTAAACTGCACAATCATTACACAGGTGCACCTTGTGCTAGGGACAGTAAAAAGGCCACTTTAAAAATGTGTAGTTCAGTCATACAACACAATGCCACAAATGTCTCAAGTTTTGAGGGAGTGTGCAATTGGTATGCTGACTGCAGCTGTCCGACTGATGAATCTGAGGAGTACTCATTTTGATTGGCTTGGCCTTGCTCCCCAGTGGTTGGGTCTATGTCCACCCATGGCTGCACCCCTGCCCAGTCATGTGAAATCCATAGATTAGGGCCTAATGAATTTATTTCAATGAACTAATTTCCTTATATGAACTGTACCTCAGTAAAATCTTTGTTGCATTTCATATATTTTTTTGTTCAGTGTAAGTGCTAAAGGTAATGTGTAATACCTGCATTGAACACATGTAATTAGAGCCGATTTGTATAAAACTTTTTTTCCCATAACAATGTGTAATCTGCCTTTTTGGGTGCCAATTATGACCGATTACATTGCAATCCACAAGGAGACTGCGTGGCAGACTGAACACCTGTTACATGAGTGCAGCATCAAAATGAATTATCCTACATTATTTGTCAAACATGACTGGTGTTTGGCCTTCAAAGTATTCACACCCCTTGACTTTTTCCATATTTTGTTACATAGTGGTACATGTGGGTGCAAGGAGCCAAGGTAAGTTGCTAGCTTGCATTAAACTTCTCTTATAAAAAACAATGGATATTTTCATAATCACTAGTTAAATGCACATGGTTGATATTACTAGGTTAACTAGCTTGTCTTGCGTTGCATATAATCAATGCGGTGCCTGTTCAATTATCATCAAATTACAGCCTACTTCAACTCCGCAAATGGGTGAGGATTTAAGAAAAGTGCATTCGTGAAAAAAGCACGATCGTTGCGCAAATGTACCTGATCATAAACATCGAAGCCTTTCTTAAAATCAATGCACAGTAGTACATTAAAAAAACCTGCATATTTAGTTCAAATAAATGAATGTTAGCAGGCAATATTAACTAGGGAAATTGTAACTTCTCTTGCATTCAGTGCAAGCAGTGTCTGTATATGCAGCAGTTTGGGCCTCCTGGCTCGTTGTGAACCTTTCTTGAAACATGATCAATTATTAACTTGGGTCTGGCCTGAAGCTTGTGCTAGCAAACTTGCAACATTGTATAAAATATTCTGGGTGCTCAGTTTCCAGCGCCAGTGAGCTTCGTACAGAAGCAGCAGTAGGCTATTTGCGCAAGGGCTTAAGAAGCAAAGACTTGGGCCTGAGCTCACCAGGGCTGAGTACTGGCACCTCAAACGTTCTACTGCTTGAGCTCCTGTTCCTCTTCTAGAATATTAGCTCAAAAGTATTGTGGAGCTCCTGCACCTAAATATAAACGGTACCAGCACCCAAAAACAGTATCGGAACCTATTTCAGGCCAAGTCAAGCACTGATAAGTAATCAGGTATGCCTATTTTATGACGTTTCCACAGGGTCAGAGCATGAGATTTTTTCGCAGAGTGGTTATCAAAAGGGCTGGAAAGATTTAAAAAATACATTGTGGAACTATTGTAATTCCCAATGGATGTAAAAAGACTTCATTTACTTGCTGTTTGGGGTGAAGAAAACGTTACCTTGAGAAGCTCCAAATGTCATTAGTGGTGGTGCGTTAAGCCAATCAGAAATAGTATCAGATCCCCATATGGGAACTTACTTCTATGTGTGCGCGTCCTTACTCAACATTGACAGGAGAACTCCAAACCAAAGACGGTGACTAAATTGTTGAAACTCGTAAATGGAATGAAATAAACAAACTTGTTTCTCACAACTGTAGCATAGGTTGTGAACTCTGCAAACAATGTGTCCTCTCAGACAATGAAAATGGGAGGACTGGAATAATATTGAATGCATTGAAATGCATTACCAAAGTAACAAACATTGTAGATTAGGAATTAACGGTAAATGTACAACTGGGGGTATATGTTATGGGTAATTGATATACACTAAGAATCAAAGCAAAAAATTCACACGATGCAAATAGTATGGGTAGCCATTTCATTCAAGGGTTTTTATTTTTACTCTTTTCTATGTTGTAGAATAATAGTGAGGACATCAAATCGATGAAAGAGCACATATGGAATCATGTAGTAACCCAGAGTGTTAAAGAATCAAAATATATTTTATATTTGGGATTCTTCAAGGTAGCCACCGTTTGCCTTGATGACAGCTTTGCACACTCTTGGCATTCTCTCAACCAGCTTCACCTGGAATGCTTTCCCAACATTCTTGAAGGAGTTCCCACACATGCTGAGCCCTTGTTGGCTGCTTTTCCATCACTATGTGGTCTACCCCATCTCAATTGGGTTGAGGTCAGGTGATTGTGGAGGCCAGGTCATCTGATGCAGCACTCCATCACTCTCCTTGGTCAAATAGCCCTTACACAATCTGGAGGTGTATTGGGTCATTGTCCTGTTGAAAAACAAATGATAGTCCCACTAAGCCCAAACCAGATGGGATGGCTTATTGCTGCAGAATACTGTGTTAGCCATGCTGGTTAAGTGTGCATTGAATCCTAAATAAATCACTGACCGTGTCACCAGCAAAGCACTTCAACACCATCATCCCACCTCCATGTTTCACGGTGGGAACCACACATGCAGAGATCATCCGTTCACCTACTCTGTGTCTCACAAAGTCACGGCAGTGGAACCAAACATCTCAAATTTGGACTCAACAGACCAAAGGACAGATTTCCATTGGTCTAATGTCCATTATTTGTGTTTCTTGGACCAAGCAAGTTTCTTCTTATTATTGTTGTCCTTTAGTAGTGGTTTCTTTGCAACAATTAGACCATGAAGACCTGATTCATGTAGTCTCCTCTAAACAGTTGATGTCTGTTACTTGAACTTTTAAGCATTTATTTGGACTGCAATTTATGAGGTGCAGTTAACTCTAATGAACTTAGCCTCTACTGCAGAGCTAACTGGGTCTTCCTTTCCTGTGGCGGTCCTCATGAGAGTCAGTTTCATCATAGCGCTTGGTTTTTGCAACTTCAAGAACCTTGCAAGTTTCTTCAAGTGCAATGTTCCGCATTGACTGAACATGTCTTAAAGTAATGATGGACTGTTGTTTTCTTTGCTTATTTGATCTGTCCTTGCCATAATTTGCAGAATTTCTTTCCTTATTAACTTTTAACAAGGCACACCTGTCAGTTGAAATGCATTCTAGGTGACAAACTCACTAAGCTGGTTGAGAGAATGCCAAGAGTGTGCAAAGCTGTCATCAAGGCAAAGGGTGGCTACTTTGAAGAATCTCAAATAAAATATATTTTAATTGAACTTTATTTTTGGTTTCTACATGTCTGTGTTATTTCATGTAGAAAATAGTAAAAAAATAAACACAACCTCTTGCATGAGGAGGTGTCCAAACCTTTGACTGGTACTGTATATTTGTTACTGCTTGTTTTAGTCAATCTCGGTCGACCAACAGCCTAACGACCAAACAGTCGACTAATTGGGGTCAGCCTTAACATTTTATATAGACTTGTCTTTTCTTAACTGAATTTTTAGAGTGTTTCGGTTTTCTAATCAATTTATTTGGTTATTTTGGTTAATGGCCTTGGTGCCCTGGCAGATTGGGAATCTCTTGAAGACCAAATTTCCTCGCCCCTGAGATCACAAAATTCCAGGCCTGGTTGTCTGTGTGAGTGGCCTGCAGTGGCTGGGGACTGACGTCACTATATTATCATTAAATAATATGGTAAATGATGTATGTATACAGACAATGTTTTATTTTATTTAGGCTGATTTCAAATGTGTTGTGCCAATAACATCTGCTATTGTCTAGTACTGTGCGTGGATATGGGTTATTGATTTGCTACTAGATGTTGCTGTGCTAATGATAAAGCATTTAGGCCTCGCTGTCAAATCAATGTCTTAGGTCAGTTTGATCCATTTATATTTATCTATCCCAAAACATGTATAGCTGCAATTGAAAGTATGCCACCCTCTTCTTCCAGGTCAGCCAATCAGATATTTGTCTGCTTGCTGGTTCCTTCCCACTTCCTCTCTGTGGTTACTGATTTCCCCCCAGTAAAACAGACAATTTCTGCGTTATTGCGCCTTTGGTCTTGCTTGTTCTACGGGTAGTAGATTGGTAAAGTGAAGATCAGTGTGAGGTGTGTATTCCGTAGCATCACAAAACCCAGTGTTCTCCTCTCACTGATGGAGCCCATTTCTCCATGCCAGCAGCCCAGCTCTGCTGTATGTGTGAACCTGCACAGCCATGCCTTGTTTGTGTGAATGACACTACTATTTAAATGACCCAAATGTCCTTCTCTCTGTCTATAGTTTTCTCCATTAGGGTCGTTTCTGGAGGTGTAGTTACAGAACAGGCCCCTGTCTCCTCCTATCGCCTCAGATCTAAAAGAATGGGATGAGTGGATTAGAAATATTCCTGAATCTCTATTCAACCCATCTGTCATCTATTGAAGAAATCCCTGTAATGCGGAAGGGTTTGGCCAGGCAAGAGGTTGTTTTACAGACCGGGCCTGCGTCAATCAGCTATGGAACAGGAGATGTGTCTGGGTGTTGACTGTAGTCACTGTTGCACCTCTTAACCAACACTTCTCTTTCACTGAACTGTGATGTGGTCTCTTTGGCTGGATGGTGTGTGTAATGAAAGCATGGTTTATGTAATGAGCAAGTGTGTAATGACAGGGAGAGAAGAGGGTAGTGACACACCTGCATGTGTATTGAGAGCGGTTGTGTGTGGGTAGAGAAATGGAGGGAGATGGTCAGAAGACCCCATGGAAGAGATGTGTAATAGTGACTGTCAGAGCTCGGTCTGTCTCACTGGGTGAACTTCAGCTCATGATTATTCCAACCAGTCTTCTTCCTCATCTCTGATTCTCACGTTCACTCGGGCAGTATGCTGTCACTACCTCAGTCCGCAGTCCAACCATGCTGCTTGGAATGGAGAATGTAAATGGCATGAAGACAACATTTTCATTTTATTTTAGAAACAGAAAAGCGTAGGCCTTGAACAGGGTGCTCATTAGCCTGTAGCTGTCTCCGAGGCTGTCGTTCTGCCGTTGTACCCACTAATCTCTCTTCTGGTTCTTTTACACTCTAGATCTTGAATGAGTAGAGAGGTTTCCAAAGCACAGCTATGCAAACGATCAAGTGTGTTGTGGTGGGTGACGGAGCTGTGGGTAAAACCTGTCTGCTCATCTCCTACACCACAAACAAGTTCCCCTCTGAATATGTACCCACGGTAAGTACCTTAAACACACACCTCTAACCCCTCTCTCTCTCTCTCTCTCTCTCTCTCTCTCCTCCTCTCTCCTCCTCTCTCCTCTCTCTTTCCTGTGTGTCTCTCTCTCCTCTCTCTTTCCTGTGTGTGTCTCTCTCTCTCTCGCGGCTCTCTCTCTCTCGCGGCTCTCTCTCTCTCGCGGCTCTCTCTCTCGCGGCTCTCGCTCTCTCGCGGCTCTCGCTCTCTCTCTCTCTCGCGGCTCTCGCTCTCTCTCTCTCTCGCGGCTCTCGCTCTCTCTCTCTCGCGGCTCTCGCTCTCTCTCTCTCGCGGCTCTCGCTCTCTCTCCCTCTCGCGGCTCTCGCTCTCTCTCTCTCGCGGCTCTCGCTCTCGCTCTCTCTCTCTCGCGGCTCTCGCTCTCTCTCTCTCGCGGCTCTCGCTCTCTCTCTCTCGCGGCTCTCGCTCTCTCGCGGCTCTCGCTCTCTCTCTCTCGCGGCTCTCGCTCCCTCTCTCGCGGCTCTCGCTCCCTCTCTCTCGCGGCTCTCGCTCCCTCTCTCGCGGCTCTCGCTCCCTCTCTCTCGCGGCTCTCGCTCCCTCTCTCTCGCGGCTCTCGCTCCCTCTCTCTCGCGGCTCTCGCTCCCTCTCTCTCGCGGCTCTCGCTCCCTCTCTCTCGCGGCTCTCGCTCCCTCTCTCTCTCGCGGCTCTCGCTCCCTCTCTCTCTCGCGGCTCTCGCTCCCTCTCTCTCTCGCGGCTCTCGCTCCCTCTCTCTCTCGCGGCTCTCGCTCCCTCTCTCTCTCGCGGCTCTCTCTCTCTCGCGGCTCTCTCTCTCTCGCGGCTCTCTCTCTCTCGCGCGGCTCTCTCTCGCGGCTCTCTCTCGCGGCTCTCTCTCTCTCTCGCGGCTCTCTCTCTCTCTCGCGGCTCTCTCTCTCTCTCGCGGCTCTCTCTCTCTCGCGCGGCTCTCTCTCTCTCGCGCGGCTCTCTCTCTCTCGCGCGGCTCTCTCTCGCGGCTCTCTCTCTCTCTCGCGGCTCTCTCTCTCTCGCGGCTCTCTCTCTCTCTCGCGTCTCTCTCTCTCTCTCGCGGCTCTCTCTCTCTCGCGGCTCTCTCTCTCTCTCGCGGCTCTCTCTCTCTCTCGGCTCTCTCTCTCGCGGCTCTCTCTCTCGCGGCTCTCTCTCTCGCGGCTCTCTCTCTCTCTCTCGCGGCTCTCTCTCTCTCTCGCGGCTCTCTCTCTCTCTCTCGCGGCTCTCTCTCTCTCTCTCTCTCTCTCTCGCGGCTCTCTCTCTCTCTCTCGCGGCTCTCTCTCTCTCTCTCGCGGCTCTCTCTCTCTCTCGCGGCTCTCTCTCTCTCTCGCGGCTCTCTCTCTCTCTCGCGGCTCTCTCTCTCTCTCGCGGCTCTCTCTCTCTCGCGGCTCTCTCTCTCTCGCGGCTCTCTCTCTCTCGCGGCTCTCTCTCTCTCTCTCGCGGCTCTCTCTCTCTCTCTCGCGGCTCTCTCTCTCTCTCGCGGCTCTCTCTCTCTCTCTCTCTCGCGGCTCTCTCTCTCTCGCGGCTCTCTCTCTCTCGCGGCTCTCTCTCTCTCGCGGCTCTCTCTCGCTCGCGGCTCTCGCTCTCTCGCGGCTCTCGCTCTCTCGCGGCTCTCGCTCTCTCGCGGCTCTCGGTCTCTCGCGGCTCTCGCTCTCTCGCGGCTCTCGCTCTCTCGCGGCTCTCGCTCTCTCGCGGCTCTCGCTCTCTCGCGGCTCGCGGCTCTCGCTCTCTCTCTCTCGCGGCTCTCGCTCTCTCTCTCTCGCGGCTCTCGCTCTCTCTCTCTCTCTCGCGGCTCTCTCTCTCTCTCTCGGCTCTCTCTCTCTCTCTCTCGCGGCTCTCTCTCTCTCTCGCGGCTCTCTCTCTCTCTCGCGGCTCTCTCTCTCTCTCGCGGCTCTCTCTCGCTCTCTCTCTCTCGCGGCTCTCTCTCTCTCGCGGCTCTCTCTCTCTCGCTCCCGGCTCTCTCTCGCTCGCGGCTCTCGCTCGCTCGCGGCTCTCGCTCGCTCGCGGCTCTCGCTCTCTCGCGGCTCTCGCTCTCTCGCGGCTCTCGCTCTCTCGCGGCTCTCGCGGCTCTCTCTCTCGCGGCTCTCGCTCTCTCTCTCTCTCTCGCGGCTCTCTCTCTCTCTCTCGCGGCTCTCGCTCTCTCTCTCGCGGCTCTCGCTCTCTCTCTCTCGCGGCTCTCGCTCTCTCTCGCGGCTCTCGCTCTCTCTCTCTCTCTCGCGGCTCTCGCTCTCTCGCGGCTCTCGCTCTCTCTCTCTCTCGCGGCTCTCGCTCTCTCTCTCGCGGCTCTCGCTCTCTCTCTCTCGCGGCTCTCTCTCTCTCTCGCGGCTCTCTCTCTCTCGCGGCTCTCTCTCTCTCTCGCGGCTCTCTCTCTCTCTCTCTCGCGGCTCTCTCTCTCTCTCTCTCGCGGCTCTCGCTCTCTCTCTCTCGCGGCTCTCGCTCTCTCTCTCTCGCGGCTCTCGCTCTCTCTCGCGCCCCCGTCTCTCTCGCGCCCCCGTCTCTCTCGCGCCCCCGTCTCTCTCGCGCCCCCGTCTCTCTCGCTCCCCCGTCTCATGTGTCTCTGTGTGTTGCAGGTGTTTGACAACTATGCTGTAACTGTAATGATAGGAGGGGAGCCCTACACCCTGGGCTTGTTTGACACTGCAGGTACAGTCTACACTGGATTCAAATCAAATATTTAAAATGTGTGTCATTGCTATTTTAGATTAGGGTGTGTCCTGGTCTCTATAAAGTGGAGAGTTTTGGCTCTGCCTCAGTCTGATCAAAGACACCCTGCCTTCTCTGGATGGCCTGCCAATGTCCCCTAGTGTGTCGGTGTACACATGGAAGTGCATGTTCCATGTGTGTGTAGGCTAACGTTGTGTGTTCTCTCTCTCCCCCCAGGTCAGGAGGACTACGACAGGTTACGACCTCTGAGTTATCCTCAGACAGATGTCTTCCTCGTCTGTTTCTCCGTCGTTTCCCCCTCCTCCTTCGAAAATGTCAAAGAAAAGGTTGGCCTTCTCTTCCTTCCATCTGCTGCTGCCTCTCTTCCAGTCTCCTCCCCGTATCACTCACACACTCTCTAACCCGTGTATTCCAGTGGGTTCCAGAGATCACCCACCACTGTCCAAAGACCCCGTTCCTGTTGGTGGGGACTCAGATAGATCTGCGAGACGACCCGTCCACCATAGAGAAGCTGGCCAAGAACAAACAGAAGCCCATCACTCTTGAGACGGCAGAGAAACTGGCCAAAGACCTCAAGGCAGTCAAATATGTTGAGTGCTCAGCCCTCACGCAGGTAAGACCACACACACTGTTGTGCAACCTCACACACACGCACACACACAGTCCCCACACATGTATGAGCGAAGAGAGACACATGCTACACGCCCCCAGCCAAGCACATGCAAGTCCCTACCACAAACACGTTAGAACATCATCAGAGTCACACATCACACATCTTCACCATCCTGAAATCACACAGGACACTTGCAGCTAAGTTTTCTCTCTCGTCTCTGGTCAGCTGAAGTGAGCGGACATTAAGAAATGCACCATTTTGTTTCAATGCTACATATCATCTGTCAAGGCTCAAAGAAACAAGAAAGTGGATGGAGAACGGTACAGAGTGTTGGTCCACGGACTGGCTGCGTGTTCTGATCTGTGTTGTATCCTGACCTTTATGGCAGGAGGTACTAGTGCCCTGAAACCTCAATGTGTCTGGTTCAAGTCCCACTCTGGCTGTTCCCTGTGAATCAGTAGAGGAACCTACTAAACCCACCTCCATCTGTGGATTGAAATAAAAAGTTGAATGTTTCAACTAATTCAACTGGTTAAATCGATGAGTGTTTTATTCTTAGCCAGTCTTATGTTTATTATACATTATTGACTGAGTTCCCAGCCAGTTTCAAAGCTGCAAAAAGGTGTTTTTGAGGCTACTGTCAGATAAGCACATTCTTTTTCAGAAATTGTTAATAGCTTCTCCAATAAGTGACCGTACTTCATATATAAAATGAGGAGATGAATGTGCTTATGTATTGATATGATAGTATATTTCGTTACTATTTCTTAAAATGTGAAAATATGGGTTTTAATTGCTAGCAGTCGTGCCTGTATGTCAGTTACACAGTAGCAACTTGAACTACATCAAGGTAATAGATTTCAGGCATTCACAGCTTACATTTTTCAATGCATTTTGTCTTATTTTACAGTTAAATTAACCCTGCATTGTTATACAGTCTCAGGTGTGCTTACAGGGTACAGGAGCTGTAAATGACAAAGCAATATTGTTTAATACTAACTTAGTATTAAACAATATAACTTTGCATAATATTTACAATATTATGCAAATATTTTGAGTAGACTTTGCTATTGTCTTTTTCACCATAAATCACTGCGCCAATTAAGCCCAGTGTGTGCCAATTAAGCCCAGTGTGTGCCAATTAAGCCCAGTGTGTGCCAATTAAGCCCAGTGTGTGCCAATTAAGCCCAGTTTGCATTGAAACATGGGGTAGTGTGCTTCTCTAATATTCAATGAGCGTAAATGTTATTTTTGTTCAGATTTGGAAACCTCTGTAGTCCAAGACTTGTGTGATATCAGGGCTAGAATACCTCCAAGTGGTGGACCAATGGGAGCAGAATTATTTAAACACATTTTTAGCTGAATTCCTGGTGATTTTACAGTCTATTTTGACCAAAAACAAAAATCTGGCCTGTTGCCGACCACAGTCATAAGAAATGGGAAAACTGAAGGAGTACAGCGATCACCTCCCTCTCATACATCTTGTGCCCTATGGTGTTACTCGGTGGGAGTCGAGGGCTTTACTGTAACGGAAACCATGGGACCTAGTGGATCATAACTGTGGCCAAGTTTAGGTCTCCCTCCCCAACCCCATCTTGTGTCTCTTCCTCTCCTGCGCTGCCCTGGCGTCCTGCCCCCGTCCTTCCTCTCTCTAGACCAGCTTCCTCTGCCGTAAGAGCTGCTGATGCAATATCCTGTTTCCTGTGTGACTGTTCTGCTTGTCAGTCAGATGTTGCCCTAACCACCCGTCCTGGGTCAGATGTTATTTGCTCCTGATAGTGAAGGTTGGGACAGGGGGGTAAGGTCATTTGATCCTAGATCTGTGGGTCAGGGAAACTTCTATCTCAAACGCTTCAGCTCCGATCTCGCAGGGCAGTATCTCCATAGTCTAGAGGCTTCCTCATCTCCTCTACCAACTTTAGCTATCTTCCAGTCCTCTTTAGTCTCCTTGTGCTCTGTTGTTAGATTTTCTATACAATGTTGCACTTACTTTCCCTCTCTACCCTCTCCCTCTCTACCCTCTCCCTCTCTACCCTCTCCCTCTCTACCCTCCCTCTGTATTTCCCCTCTGTTTCCCTATCCTATTTTCTTCTCTGCTCATCTCAACCCTTTTTTTCTATGTGTGCTGTGCTAACTGTTGTCGTTTTCTCCCCTCCCCTTTGTCGTTATAGCGAGGGCTGAAGAATGTATTTGATGAAGCTATCCTAGCCGCCCTAGAGCCACCAGAGACGCAAAGAAAGAGGAAGTGCTGTATATTCTAATGTCTTTCTCTCCTTGTCTGCTGCTTACTTTTAGTTTAAACCCAACCAACCACCTCTTCAAGCTATCCCCTGTATCCACTTCCCCTTTACGACAGTGTTACTTAATATTGAGTGTTACTGACTCTTCCTTCCCTCCCCTTTTTGTTTACTTGTCCTCATGGCCTTACTGTGCCTGAAGGACTGTGTCCGTTGCTCTTGGGTTTTCTCAGATCTATCAGTGCTGACTTTGGGTTCGGTTAATCACATCACTTATCCTCTCAGGGCAAATCTCAAATGACACCCTATTACCCATAGTGGACCAAGTAGTGTACTTTGTGGGAATTAGGATGTGATTTGAGACACGGCCCATGTGTCTTCTTCTTTGGTTAGTGTTTCTCCTTCTGTTATGGTGTTTGGAGTGTCCAGAGTTAAGGGAGTGTCTGATTTACTTGACTCCACAGCATTGTAATTTAAGCACCAATTCTAGGAGCCTCCATGATTCCTAATGTTGTGTTTTTTGTACTACTGCTGGTGTATGACGAGACTGAGGTGTGACCGTGGTGACATTTAGGGCTGTCAAGTGCCAGAGCCACAGATGGAGAGTTTGGCCATCCTGGTTTCAACTGAAAAGCACACCAGTGCTATTAGATAATGTCGCGGAAGCCATGTTGGCACCTTTTGGGCAGTGTGGACTGATGACCGACTGTTGAACTTTAAAGCCAAACTTACAAAGGGAAGCAATGGAATTAGAGCCAGAACCCAGTAGCAGCATCACTGGACCCAAACTCTCTCTCTGTTCCACTCTGTTATGCTCCATTGCTGCAGTTCATATCTAGCCATCTTGGGAGTTTAAAAAGATTAAAAGCTAATATAATTGTGTGGAATTATTTGTGAAATGAATGAATAAAGGACTACTAAAATTGCTATCCTTTTACTCTGCCTCTCCTTTCCTTCCTCTATCTATGGGGACAGCTGGATAGCAGCTCAGTAGTGCTCAGTCCTCTGGCCACACAGCCTCCAAGACCAGTATGATATAGAGCCTAAACTCTGGTTTTCAAATATAAGTCTTGCCATAGGTTTTCTGTGGGGTTTCTAGAGATTCCCCGAACAGAGGGATACATGGGTTTCCTGCTCTGCTCATCTGTATTGTACGACTCTCACATGACATGGCCCAAGGCATTCCTTCCAATCCTCAGCTGCTCTAACTGTGTGTGTTCTGCTCTGACTAATTACATGTTGATCTGCAGACGCCATGGGAGGTTCTGGCTAACAGTAGGGTCTTTAGTGATCAGGGTAAACCTGTGTGTCTTTCTCAACACCTTTTTGACTTTAGTGGTCAGACTTTGGTTGTTTATACTTGAATCCCCTTGGGCCCTGTGTGTGTGTCTCTGAGCCCATGTCCTCTCGTACCTCCACTTTCTTGTTTGCCCGGCCTTTGTTTTGAACGCTCACTGCCCGATCCCACTTCACTTTGACATGAATCAATGCAGGTAGTATTACTATTTTCCTTTGTTGATAATATCCCCAGTTGTCTTTGTTCATTTCCAACCCTCTATGAGAATGAAGTATCCTGAGTTTTTATTTCCTTTTATGTCTAATGCTATGGTTTAGTTTGCACTTGATCTTTTAACCCCTTTGTGTTCTATTAAGTTGAATGCCCTTTTATTAAGCCTGTGTGTGTTGCCCTTTCATTGAGCCTGTGTGTGTGTGTTGCCCCTTCATTGAGCCTGTGTGTGTGTTGCCCCTTCATTGAGCCTGTGTGTGTGTGTTGCCCCTTCATTGAGCCTGTGTGTGCGTGTGTTGCCCCTTCATTGAGCCTGTGTGTGCGTGTGTTGCCCTTTCATTGAGCCTGTGTGTGTGTGTGTTGCCCTTTCATTGAGCCTGTGTGTGTGTGTGTGGCCCCTTCATTGAGCCTGTGTGTGTGTGTGTGTTGCCCTTTCATTGAGCCTGTGTGTGTGTGTGTGTTGCCCTTTCATTGAGCCTGTGTGTGTGTGTTGCCCTTTCATTGAGCCTGTGTGTGTGTGTGGCCCCTTCATTGAGCCTGTGTGTGTGTGTGTGGCCCCTTCATTGAGCCTGTGTGTGTGTGTGTGTGTGGCCCCTTCATTGAGCCTGTGTGTGTGTGTGTGTGTGTGTGTGTGTTGATCTTTCATTGAGCCTGTGTGTGTGTGTGTGTGTGTTGCCCCTTTATTGAGCCTGTGTGTGTGTTGAGCCTTCATTGAGCCTGTGTGTTTTGTTTTTATCCACAGAAAGGCCTAAAGAATGTGTTTGATGAGGCGATACTGGCTGCGCTGGAGCCTCCCGAGCCCAAGAAGAAACGCAAATGTGTGCTGCTATGAATGACCCCAACTCTCACACACATGTACACCCTCCCCCTTCACCCCCCCCCATCCCCTCCCTTGCTCTGCTAAGGCTGATTGACAGCCATGCACTCTGAAGCGAAGTATAGGAACAAACAAAAGTTTCAGATTAGACTCTGCAAAAAGGAGCGATGACTTGCTCCATCCCTGTGTTCAACCAGCGGACCAACGGGAAGAGAGGCACAGAAGAGAACCTAACCCAGCTTGTAACCGTGACTACCATGGCCACACTCCCGTTCCAGTTACAACAGTCAGAGCTTTCAGATGGACAGAGCGAGACGGGTGCATCTCACTAGGCTCAGGTTGATTTCTCTCATTTGTTTCCCTTTCTCTACACTGGTCTCCAAGTAAATTGTTAGCAAAGGGAATATGATGGATGCCTACTGGGCATTGTCTTTAAACATCAGTGAAGATGAAAGGGAAGGAGACAAGGAGAGGCAGTAACTATAGTCTATTGAGATTCAGCCCTGTACTCAAGGAGAAGGCCAAAACATGCCCCCTTTTACTCTCCAAAGGGTTTGAACCTTCCAGGTGGTTAGATAACACAGGCTGTCATACAGGTGAGATAAGCTGTTGTAGGGTTGACGTAAGCTGTTAAGGTGTCATAACCGCTCATTGGTGATAGGACAGCAGGCTGATTTAAAGTATGACATTTATACTGTCTTTGACAGCTTTCTCTGTCAGTGGTGTTGATTTGGCTCTGAGCCACCTAGCTCCTGTGCACTTCTGATAGACCTATGCTCCGCCTTCAAATGAAATGGCTCAGAGTGACAGCTTGACACGCTGCTGTATTATTAAGCTCCACCCCTCATGACGAGTACATCAAGCGCCCAATCCCGCTGCTCCACCTCCAACACCACCTGATGAAGCAAAGTAGCCATTTTTTGTTTGTTTTCTTTGCCAAAGTCTCCCCTCCCTTCCTAGTGACAGAACAGTCTGCCATTTTTAATGATCAATCCCAAATTATCCCCCACCAGCTGGGCTCTTTAGTAAATCCAAATCAAGTAGATGGGGAAATATTTTATGACCATACTGCTTATACCGATCCAAATCCTTTCAGAACTGTACTGTAGGGGAAAAGGTTAGAGTAGACTAGACTGGCATTACTGAAGAACTAAAGGCATCCTGTTGCGATGGGTCTTGATGCAGGAATTGGCCTTTTGAAGCAGGGAACTTAAACAGTGTTAGCAGAAGAAGTGGTTGCCAGGGACCAAGGGAGAGTTAGCTGAACTTTGTCTCAACGTTATGGTAACCATAGAACTATTAGTGAAGCTGACTTGTTCTAAGCAACGTTCTGTTGTGTGTAGACCGGTGGCCATATTTTGTCCCATTTGGATGAATGAATTGATGCTTATAGCATCAGAATTCTGTGCCTTTCTCAGTGTTCTATATTGTCATGCTGCGATGGCAATGCTATTTTGCTGCCATGCTAGGTGTACCTCCTAATAAATCTGTGGTATGAGGGACTGTGTCGGTTCTATTACTTGTAATTCTGTGGTGGTAACGTTGGGGTAATGCCTGTAGGTGAGCCCCTGGTCTCCTCTGCGGTCAAAGGTAAACAGAGGTAAACAGATTTAATAATAATGTAAGCTGGCACATGCGTCAATGTAGGCTCCAGATGTTTTACCATCATCTGTTTTTATTTTTTTATTTTACAAAGGTTACTTCCTGTCCTTTTACACTTAGGGTCCGGAACTCAGCTGAACTCTTGACACACCAGCTACAAACACCAATGACCTCCAATGACAGGGAATGTCTGTCAACCCTGGATTGTGATTGGTTGGTAGACACTGGTGGCTCCGAGGTTGGGTTGACGTCCAGACCAAGTTAACATTATTGTTATTATAACTGTTGTTGTTTTGGTGCGAAACCAAATGCTTTGTCTTACGTCTCTGTTCTTTGTATATGCATTCTTTGAAACAAATATTAAACTTATACCTTAATTGCCTTTACTCCTTTTCCTTGGCCATTCTTATTCATCAGGCAGTTTACCGAATTATTGAGGTGGTGCTCAAGGGACAAATGCACTACATGACCAAAAGTATGTGGACACCGGCTCGTCGAGCATCTCATTCCAAAATCATGGGTATTAATATGGAGTTGGTCCCCCTTTGCTGCTATAACAGCCTCCACTCTTCTGGGAAGGCTTTCCACTAGATGTTGGAACTTTCCTGCCGCGACTTGCTTCCATTCAACCACAAGAGAATTAGTGAGGTCGGGCACTGATGTTAGGCGATTAGGCCTGACTCAGTCGGCGTTCCAATTCATCCCCAAGGTGTTCGATGGGGTTGAGGTCAGGGCTCTATGCGGGCCAGTCAAATTCTTACACCGATCTCGTCAAACGATTTCTGTATGGACCTCTCTGCACGGGGGCATTGTCATGCTGAAACAGGAAAGGGCCTCCTCCTCCAAACTTTACAGTTGGCACTATGCATTGGGACAGATAGCGTGCTCCTGTCATCCCCCAAACCCAGAGTCGTCCGTTGGGCTGCCAGATGGTGAAGTGTGATTCATCACTCCAGAGAATGCGTTTCCACTGCTCCAGAGTCCAATGATGTCCTTGTCTCATCACGCGACTCCTGTGGCGTGCCGGGCGCAGTGCGCACTAACCAAGGTTGCCAGGTGCACGGTGTTTCCTCCGACACATTGGTGCGGCTGGCTTCCGGGTTGGATGCGTGCTGTGTTAAGAAGCAGTGCGGCTTGGTTGGGTTATGTATCGGAGGACCCCCACCACCACCACACACACACGAAGGTGGAGATCCTTCTGCCTTGGATAACTACCGATTTCCAAGTTAGAGTCCCTGGCCAACTCTCATCTATTTGAACTTCTCATTCTAATGAGCAACCGTTTTAGACCAGGACATAGCACTGGTTTTAGACCAGGACATAGCACTGTACCCGGTTCTAGACCAGCACATAGCTCTGTTTCAGCGGTTACACTCGTCTTAGATGATGTGCTCTGTTGTTTAGATCATAAAAGTCATTGTGCTGCACTATTTATTGACCTGTCGAAGGCATTTGATACGGTTGACCATTTCTTACTTGTTCCAAGGTTGTTTGAAAGAGTCCGAGATCAGTCATCTTCCCATTGTTTCCAGAACTAACGGGCAGGACCCATTGTGTGCTTACTGACTGTATCAAATCTAGTTTCCTCAATATTATGAAAGGTGTGCTGCAGGAGTCGGTTTTGGTGGGCCCTGTTCTCTTAACTACTTAGACCAATATTATTGGTCTATCTTATGTTAATGTTCACAGGGTTCCCTTGTAAATGACACCCTGGTCTCAATGGTGACCCGCCTTGTAGAAATAAAAGTGAAATAAAAAATACCCTCCCGTCCCGTCCCTGATACAGTTGAAGTCGGAAGTTTACATACACCTTAGCCAAATACATTTAAACCCAGTTTTTCACAATTCCTGACATTTAATCCAAGTAAAAATTCCATGTTTTAGGTCAGTTAAGATCACCACTTTATGAATGTGAAATAACAATACAGAGAATGATTTATTTCTTTCAGCTTTTATTTCTTTCATCACATTCCCAGTGGGTCAGAAGTTTACATACACTCAATTAGTATTTGGTAGCATTTGCCTTTAAATTGTTTAACTTGGGTCAAATGTTTCGGGTAGCCTTCCACAAGCTTCCCACAATAAGTTGGGTAAATGTTGGGCCATTCCTCCTGACAGAGCTGGTGTAACTGAGTCAGGTTTGTAGGCCTCCTTGCTCACACACGTTTTTTCAGTTCTGCCCACAAATTTTCTATAGGTTTGAGGTCAGGGCTTTGTGATGGTCACTCCAATACCTTGACTTTGTTGTCCTTAAGCCATTTTGCCACAACTTTGAAAGTATGCTTGGGGTCATTGTCCATTTGGAAGACCCATTTGCGACCAAGCTTTAACTTCTTGAGATGTTGCTTCAACATATCCATATAATTTTCCTACCTCATGATGCCATCTATTTTGTGCACCAGTCCCTCCTGCAGCAAAGCGGCAAAGCGCCCCCACATGATGCTGCCACCCCTGTGCCTCCCGGTTGGGATGGTGTTCTTCGGCTTGCGAGTCTCCCCATTTTTCCTCCAAACAGTTCAAGTTTTGTTTCATCGGACCAGAGGACGTTTCTCCAAAAAGTATGATCTTTGTCCCCATGTGCAGTTGCAAACCGTAGTCTGGCTTTTTTATGGAGGTTTTGGAGCAGTGGCTTCTTCGTTGCTGAGCGACCTTTCAGGTTATGTTGATATAGGACTCGTTTTACTGTGGATATAGATACTTTTGTACCTGTTTCCTCCAGCATCTTCACAAGGTCCTTTGCTGTTGTTCTGGGATTGATTTGCACTTTTCGCACCAAAGTACATTAATCTCTAGGAGACAGAAATAATCTGTCTGTAAACAATTGTTGGAAAAATGACTTGTGTCATGCCCAAAGTAGATGTCCTAACTGACTTGCCAAAATATATAGTTTGTTGACAAGAAATTTGTGGAGTGGTTGAAAAACGAGTTTTAATGACACTTATGTTAGAGTATGTAAACTTCCGACTTCAACTGTACATGTGTAAATATTGTGCTGTCATCTGTGCCTTCCATTATTATACTGTACTTATAAGATGTTTATTATTTTCTACTGAGCCATTTACTTTTTTAGCATTTCATTTCTTATTGTTGCATCGTCAAGAAGGAACCTGCAAGTCTGTAAGTGTTTAGTTTGGACGGTGCATGGGTATGCTGTACATCCCATGAATACATCTAAGTGTTTAGTTTGGACGGTGCATGGGTATGCTGTACATCCCATGAATACATCTGTAAGTGTTTAGTTTGGACGGTGCATGGGTATGCTGTACATCCCATGAATACATCTGTGTTTAGTTTGGACGGTGCATGGGTATGCTGTACATCCCATGAATACATCTGTGTTTAGTTTGGACGGTGCATGGGTATCCTGTACATCCCATGAATACATCTGTGTTTAGTTTGGATGGTGCATGGGTATGCTGTACATCCCATGAATACATCTGTAAGTGTTTAGTTTGGACGGTGCATGGGTATGCTGTACATCCCATGAATACATCTGTGTTTAGTTTGGACGGTGCATGGGTATCCTGTACATCCCATGAATACATCTGTGTTTAGTTTGGATGGTGCATGGGTATGCTGTACATCCCATGAATACATCTGTAAGTGTTTAGTTTGGACGGTGCATGGGTATGCTGTACATCCCATGAATACATCTGTGTTTAGTTTGGACGGTGCATGGGTATCCTGTACATCCCATGAATACATCTGTAAGTGTTTAGTTTGGACGGTGCATGGGTATGCTGTACATCCCATGAATACATCTGTAAGTGTTTAGTTTGCACGGTGCATGGGTATCCTGTACATCCCATGAATACATCTGTAAGTGTTTAGTTTGGACGGTGCATGGGTATCCTGTACATCCCATGAATACATCTGTAAGTGTTTAGTTTGGACGGTGCATGGGTATCCTGTACATCCCATGAATACATCTGTAAGTGTTTAGTTTGGACGGTGCATGGGTATCCTGTACATCCCATGAATACATCTGTAAGTGTTTAGTTTGGATGGTGCATGGGTATCCTGTACATCCCATGAATACATCTGTGTTTAGTTTGGACGGTGCATGGGTATCCTGTACATCCCATGAATACATCTGTAAGTGTTTAGTTTGGATGGTGCATGGGTATGCTGTACATCCCATGAATACATCTGTGTTTAGTTTGGACGGTGCATGGGTATCCTGTACATCCCATGAATACATCTGTAAGTGTTTAGTTTGGACGGTGCATGGGTATGCTGTACATCCCATGAATACATCTGTAAGTGTTTAGTTTGGATGGTGCATGGGTATCCTGTACATCCCATGAATACATCTGTAAGTGTTTAGTTTGGACGGTGCATGGGTATCCTGTACATCCCATTAATACATCTGTAAGTGTTTAGTTTGGACAGTGCATGGGTATCCTGTACATCCCATGAATACATCAGTAAGTGTTTAGTTTGGATGGTGCATGGGTATCCTGTACATCCCATTAATACATCTGTAAGTGTTTAGTTTGGACAGTGCATGGGTATCCTGTACATCCCATGAATACATCAGTAAGTGTTTAGTTTGGATGGTGCATGGGTATCCTGTACATCCCATGAATACATCTGTAAGTGTTTAGTTTGGACGGTGCATGGGTATGCTGTACATCCCATGAATACATCTGTAAGTGTTTAGTTTGGACGGTGCATGGGTATCCTGTACATCCCATGAATACATCTGTAAGTGTTTAGTTTGGACGGTGCATGGGTATGCTGTACATCCCATGAATACATCTGTAAGTGTTTAGTTTGGACGGTGCATGGGTATGCTGTACATCCCATGAATACATCTGTAAGTGTTTAGTTTGCACGGTGCATGGGTATCCTGTACATCCCATGAATACATCTGTAAGTGTTTAGTTTGGATGGTGCATGGGTATGCTGTACATCCCATGAATACATCTGTAAGTGTTTAGTTTGGACGGTGCATGGGTATGCTGTACATCCCATGAATACATCTGTAAGTGTTTAGTTTGGATGGTGCATGGGTATGCTGTACATCCCATGAATACATCTGTAAGTGTTTAGTTTGGACGGTGCATGGGTATGCTGTACATCCCATGAATACATCTGTAAGTGTTTAGTTTGGACGGTGCATGGGTATGCTGTACATCCCATGAATACATCTGTAAGTGTTTAGTTTGGACGGTGCATGGGTATGCTGTACATCCCATGAATACATCTGTAAGTGTTTAGTTTGGACGGTGCATGGGTATGCTGTACATCCCATGAATACATCTGTAAGTGTTTAGTTTGGATGGTGCATGGGTATCCTGTACATCCCATGAATACATCTGTAAGTGTTTAGTTTGGACGGTGCATGGGTATCCTGTACATCCCATTAATACATCTGTAAGTGTTTAGTTTGGACAGTGCATGGGTATCCTGTACATCCCATGAATACATCAGTAAGTGTTTAGTTTGGATGGTGCATGGGTATCCTGTACATCCCATTAATACATCTGTAAGTGTTTAGTTTGGACAGTGCATGGGTATCCTGTACATCCCATGAATACATCAGTAAGTGTTTAGTTTGGATGGTGCATGGGTATCCTGTACATCCCATGAATACATCTGTAAGTGTTTAGTTTGGACGGTGCATGGGTATGCTGTACATCCCATGAATACATCTGTAAGTGTTTAGTTTGGACGGTGCATGGGTATGCTGTACATCCCATGAATACATCTGTAAGTGTTTAGTTTGGACGGTGCATGGGTATGCTGTACATCCCATGAATACATCTGTAAGTGTTTAGTTTGGATGGTGCATGGGTATGCTGTACATCCCATGAATACATCTGTAAGTGTTTAGTTTGGACGGTGCATGGGTATCCTGTACATCCCATGAATACATCTGTAAGTGTTTAGTTTGGACGGTGCATGGGTATGCTGTACATCCCATGAATACATCTGTAAGTGTTTAGTTTGGACGGTGCATGGGTATCCTGTACATCCCATTAATACATCTGTAAGCGTTTAGTTTGGACGGTGCATGGGTATCCTGTACATCCCATGAATACATCTGTAAGTGTTTAGTTTGGATGGTGCATGGGTATCCTGTACATCCCATGAATACATCTGTAAGTGTTTAGTTTGGACGGTGCATGGGTATCCTGTACATCCCATGAATACATCTGTAAGTGTTTAGTTTGGACGGTGCATGGGTATCCTGTACATCCCATGAATACATCTGTAAGTGTTTAGTTTGGACGGTGCATGGGTATCCTGTACATCCCATGAATACATCTGTAAGTGTTTAGTTTGGACGGTGCATGGGTATCCTGTACATCCCATGAATACATCTGTAAGTGTTTAGTTTGGACGGTGCATGGGTATGCTGTACATCCCATGAATACATCTGTAAGTGTTTAGTTTGGACGGTGCATGGGTATCCTGTACATCCCATGAATACATCTGTAAGTGTTTAGTTTGGACGGTGCATGGGTATGCTGTACATCCCATGAATACATCAGTAAGTGTTTAGTTTGGACGGTGCATGGGTATCCTGCTGTAGGTCATGTAACTGTTAGATGCAATATGTTTTGTGGACTCCACTGGACAGATGTTGCTCTCCGGTTTTGTGATGAAACAAAAGTGTGGTGGAATTTATTCTACCATTGTGTCTTCTTATTGTTTTGGCCTATATATCACAGCGGCATATTAACTAAAAGGTTATAGAGCAAACAACGCAATTATCATAACACATACAGATGTGCTAAAATTGGTTGGTACCCATCCACAAAAAACAAAGAATGCACAATTTTCTCTGAAATAACTTGAAACTGACAAGTCATTGGCGTCCACTATTGTTTCTTCCATATTTAATAGAAATCAGACTTTGCTTTTAGATTTTTATTCAACATTATTTTGTAAATAATAAAACAAATGAAAATGGCATGGACAAAAATGACGGGAACCTTAATTAACCTGATATGTTGTTGCACAACCTTTAGAGGCAGTCACTGAAATCAAATGTTTTCTGTAGTTCTCAATGAGACGTCTGCACCTGTTAACAGGTCGTTTGGCCCACTGTTCCGGAGCAAACTGCTCCAGCTGTCTAAGGATTGATGGGTTCCTTCTCCAGACTGCAGGCTTCAGCTCTTTCCATAGATCTTCGATAGGATTCTGATCAGGACTCACAGAAGTCCACTCCAGAATAGTCCAATGTTCTGTTCTTATCCATTCTTGGGTGATTTTAGGTGTGTGTTTTGTGGTCATTATCCTGTTGGAGGACCCATGACCTGCGACTGAGACAGAGCTTTCTGACACTGGGCAGTACGCTTTGCTCCAGAATGCCTTGATAGCCTTGAGATTCCATTGTGCCCTGCACAGATTCAAGACACCCTGTGCCAGGCGCAGCAAAGCAGCCCCAAAACATAACCAAGCCTCCTCCATGTTTCAATGTAGGTATGGTGTTCTTCTCTTTGAAAGCTTCATTTTCAACTGTGAACAATAAGCTGATGTGACTTGCCAAAAAGCTCCAGTTTTGACTCATCTGTCCAAATGACATTCTCCCAGAAGGATTGTGGCTTGTCGCTATGCATTTGAACAAGCTCCAGTCTGGCTTTTTTATGTTTTTCTTTCAAAAGTGGAGTCCTTCTTCCATGGAGCCCACTTTTGCTCAGAAAGCGGCGGATGGTGCGATCAGAAACTGACGTACCTTCACCTTGGAGTTCAGCTTGTATCTCTTTGGCAGTTGTCCTTGTTTTTTTCTACCGTTCACACACTCCTTCTGTTCAATCTGGGGTCCATTTTCCTTGTGCGGCCGCGCCCAGGGAGTTTGGCTACAGTTCCATGAACCTTAAACTTGTTAATAATATTTGCAACTGTTGTCACAGGAACATCAAGCTGCTTGGAGATGGTCTTGTAGCCTTTAACCTTTACCATGCTTGTCTATTATTGTTTTTCTGATCTCCTCAGACAAATCTCTCCTTTGCTTTCTCTGGTCCGTGTTCAGTGTGGTGCACACAATGATACCAAACAGCACAGTGACTACTTTACTCTGGTCCATGGTCAGTGTGGTGCACACAATGATACCAAACAGCACAGTGACTACTTTACTCTGGTCCATGTTCAGTGTGGTGACCACAATGATACCAAACAGCACAGTGACTACTTTACTCTGGTCCATGTTCAGTGTGGTGACCACAATGATACCAAACAGCACAGTGACTACTTTACTCTGGTCCATGTTCAGTGTGGTGCACACAATGATACCAAACAGCACAGTGACTACTTTACTCTGGTCCATGTTCAGTGTGGTGACCACAATGATACCAAACAGCACAGTGACTACTTTACTCTGGTCCGTGTTCAGTATGGTGACCACAATGATACCAAACAGCACAGTGACTACTTTACTCTGGTCCGTGTTCAGTATGGTGACCACAATGATACCAAACAGCACAGTGACTACTTTACTCTGGTCCATGTTCAGTGTGGTGACCACAATGATACCAAACAGCACAGTGACTACTTTACTCTGGTCCATGTTCAGTGTGGTGCACACAATGATACCAAACAGCACAGTGACTACTTTACACTGGTCCATGGTCAGTGTGGTGCACACAATGATACCAAACAGCACAGTGACTACTTTACTCTGGTCCATGTTCAGTGTGGTGCACACAATGATACCAAACAGCACAGTGACTACTTTACTCTGGTCCATGTTCAGTGTGGTGCACACAATGATACCAAACAGCTCAGTGACTACTTTACTCTGGTCCATGTTCAGTGTGGTGACCACAATGATACCAAACAGCACAGTGACTACTTTACTCTGGTCCATGTTCAGTGTGGTTCACACAATAATACCAAACAGCACAGTGACTACTTTACTCTGGTCCATGTTCAGTGTGGTGCACACAATGATACCAAACAGCACAGTGACTACTTTACTCTGGTCCATGTTCAGTGTGGTTCACACAATGATACCAAACAGCACAGTGACTACTTTACTCTGGTCCGTGTTCAGTGTGGTGACCACAATGATACCAAACAGCACAGTGACTACTTTACTCTGGTCCATGTTCAGTGTGGTGCACAGTGACTACTTTACTCTGGTCCATGGTCAGTGTGGTGCACACAATGATACCAAACAGCACAGTGACTACTTTACTCTGGTCCGTGTTCAGTGTGGTGACCACAATGATACCAAACAGCACAGTGACTACTTTACTCTGGTCCATGGTCAGTGTGGTGCACACAATGATACCAAACAGCACAGTGACTACTTTACTCTGGTCCGTGTTCAGTGTGGTGACCACAATGATACCAAACAGCACAGTGACTACTTTACTCTGGTCCATGTTCAGTGTGGTGCACACAATGATACCAAACAGCACAGTGACTACTTTACTCTGGTCCATGTTCAGTGTGGTGACCACAATGATACCAAACAGCACAGTAACTACTTTACTCTGGTCCATGTTCAGTGTGGTGACCACAATGACACCAAACAGCACAGTGACTACTTTACTCTGGTCCATGGTCAGTGTGGTGCACACAATGATACCAAACAGCACAGTGACTACTTTACTCTGGTCCATGTTCAGTGTGGTGACCACAATGACACCAAACAGCACAGTGACTACTTTACTCTGGTCCATGTTCAGTGTGGTGACCACAATGATACCAAACAGCACAGTGACTACTTTACTCTGGTCCATGTTCAGTGTGGTGACCACAATGATACCAAACAGCACAGTGACTACTTTACTCTGGTCCATGGTCAGTGTGGTGCACACAATGATACCAAACAGCTCAGTGACTACTTTACTCTGGTCCATGTTCAGTGTGGTGACCACAATGACACCAAACAGCACAGTGACTACTTTACTCTGGTCCATGTTCAGTGTGGTGACCACAATGATACCAAACAGCACAGTGACTACTTTACTCTGGTCCATGTTCAGTGTGGTTACCACAATGATACCAAACAGCACAGTGACTACTTTACTCTGGCCGTGTTCAGTGTGGTGACCACAATGATACCAAACAGCACAGTGACTACTTTACTCTGGTCCATGTTCAGTGTGGTGACCACAATGATACCAAACAGCACAGTGACTACTTTACTCTGGTCCATGTTCAGTGTGGTGACCACAATGATACCAAACAGCACAGTGACTACTTTACTCTGGTCCATGTTCAGTGTGGTGCACACAATGATACCAAACAGCACAGTGACTACTTTACTCTGGTCCGTGTTCAGTATGGTGACCACAATGATACCAAACAGCACAGTGACTACTTTACTCTGGTCCATGTTCAGTGTGGTGACCACAATGATACCAAACAGCACAGTGACTACTTTACTCTGGTCCATGTTCAGTGTGGTGACCACAATGATACCAAACAGCACAGTGACTACTTTACTCTGGTCCATGTTCAGTGTGGTGACCACAATGATACCAAACAGCACAGTGACTACTTTACTCTGGTCCATGTTCAGTGTGGTGACCACAATGATACCAAACAGCTCAGTGACTACTTTACTCTGGTCCATGTTCAGTGTGGTGACCACAATGATACCAAACAGCACAGTGACTACTTTACTCTGGTCCGTGTTCAGTGTGGTGACCACAATGATACCAAACAGCTCAGTGACTACTTTACTCTGGTCCATGTTCAGTGTGATGCACACAATGATACCAAACAGCACAGTGACTACTTTACTCTGGTCCATGTTCAGTGTGGTGACCACAATGACACCAAACAGCACAGTGACTACTTTACTCTGGTCCATGTTCAGTGTGGTGACCACAATGATACCAAACAGCACAGTGACTACTTTACTCTGGTCCATGTTCAGTGTGGTGACCACAATGATACCAAACAGCACAGTGACTACTTTACTCTGGTCCATGTTCAGTGTGGTGCACACAATGATACCAAACAGCACAGTGACTACTTTACTCTGGTCCATGTTCAGTGTGGTGCACACAATGATACCAAACAGCACAGTGACTACTTTACTCTGGTCCATGTTCAGTGTGGTGACCACAATGACACCAAACAGCACAGTGACTACTTTACTCTGGTCCATGTTCAGTGTGGTGACCACAATGATACCAAACAGCACACTGACTACTTTACTCTGGTCCATGTTCAGTGTGGTGCACACAATGATACCAAACAGCACAGTGACTACTTTACTCTGGTCCATGTTCAGTGTGGTTACCACAATGATACCAAACAGCACAGTGACTACTTTACTCTGGTCCATGTTCAGTGTGGTGTACACAATGACACCAAACAGCACAGTGACTACTTTACTCTGGTCCATGTTCAGTGTGGTGACCATAATGATACCAAACAGCACAGTGACTACTTTACTCTGGTCCATGTTCAGTGTGGTGTACACAATGATACCAAACAGCACAGTGACTACTTTACTCTGGTCCATGTTCAGTGTGGTGCACACAATGATACCAAACAGCACAGTGACTACTTTACTCTGGTCCATGTTCAGTGTGGTGACCACAATGACACCAAACAGCACAGTGACTACTTTACTCTGGTCCATGTTCAGTGTGGTGACCACAATGATACCAAACAGCACACTGACTACTTTACTCTGGTCCATGTTCAGTGTGGTGTACACAATGATACCAAACAGCACAGTGACTACTTTACTCTGGTCCATGTTCAGTGTGGTGCACACAATGATACCAAACAGCACAGTGACTACTTTACTCTGGTCCATGTTCAGTGTGGTGACCACAATGATACCAAACAGCACAGTGACTACTTTACTCTGGTCCATGTTCAGTGTGGTTACCACAATGATACCAAACAGCACAGTGACTACTTTACTCTGGTCCATGTTCAGTGTGGTGTACACAATGACACCAAACAGCACAGTGACTACTTTACTCTGGTCCATGTTCAGTGTGGTGACCATAATGATACCAAACAGCACAGTGACTACTTTACTCTGGTCCATGTTCAGTGTGGTGACCACAATGATACCAAACAGCACAGTGACTACTTTACTCTGGTCCATGTTCAGTGTGGTGACCACAATGACACCAAACAGCACAGTGACTACTTTACTCTGGTCCATGTTCAGTGTGGTGACCACAATGATACCAAACAGCACAGTGACTACTTTACTCTGGTCCATGTTCAGTGTGGTGACCACAATGATACCAAACAGCACAGTGACTACTTTACTCTGGTCCATGTTCAGTGTGGTGACCACAATGACACCAAACAGCACAGTGACTACTTTACTCTGGTCCATGTTCAGTGTGGTGCACACAATGATACCAAACAGCACAGTGACTACTTTACTCTGGTCCATGTTCAGTGTGGTGCACACAATGATACCAAACAGCACAGTGACTACTTTACTCTGGTCCTTGTTCAGTGTGGTGCACACAATGATACCAAACAGCACAGTGACTACTTTACTCTGGTCCATGTTCAGTGTGGTGCACACAATGATACCAAACAGCACAGTGACTACTTTACTCTGGTCCATGTTCAGTGTGGTGACCACAATGACACCAAACAGCACAGTGACTACTTTACTCTGGTCCGTGTTCAGTGTGGTGCACACAATGATACCAAACAGCACAGTGACTACTTTACTCTGGTCCATGTTCAGTGTGGTGACCACAATGATACCAAACAGCACAGTGACTACTTTACTCTGGTCCGTGTTCAGTGTGGTGACCACAATGACACCAAACAGCACAGTGACTACTTTACTCTGGTCCATGTTCAGTGTGGTGACCACAATGATACCAAACAGCACAGTGACTACTTTACTCTGGTCCATGTTCAGTGTGGTGTACACAATGATACCAAACAGCTCAGTGACTACTTTACTCTGGTCCGTGTTCAGTGTGGTGACCATAATGATACCAAACAGCACAGTGACTACTTTACTCTGGTCCATGTTCAGTGTGGTGACCACAATGACACCAAACAGCTCAGTGACTACTTTACTCTGGTCCGTGTTCAGTGTGGTGACCATAATGATACCAAACAGCACAGTGACTACTTTACTCTGGTCCGTGTTCAGTGTGGTGACCATAATGATACCAAACAGCACAGTGACTACTTTACTCTGGTCCATGTTCAGTGTGGTGACCACAATGATACCAAACAGCACAGTGACTACTTTACTCTGGTCCATGTTCAGTGTGGTGACCACAATGATACCAAACAGCACAGTGACTACTTTACTCTGGTCCATGTTCAGTGTGGTGACCACAATTATACCAAACAGCACAGTGACTACTTTACTCTGGTCCATGTTCAGTGTGGTGCACACAATGATACCAAACAGCACAGTGACTACTTTACTCTGGTCCATGTTCAGTGTGGTGACCACAATGATACCAAACAGCACAGTGACTACTTTACTCTGGTCCATGTTCAGTGTGGTGACCACAATGATACCAAACAGCACACTGACTACTTTACTCTGGTCCATGTTCAGTGTGGTGACCACAATGATACCAAACAGCACAGTGACTACTTTACTCTGGTCCATGTTCAGTGTGGTGCACACAATGATACCAAACAGCACAGTGACTACTTTACTCTGGTCCATGTTCAGTGTGGTGACCACAATGATACCAAACAGCACAGTGACTACTTTACTCTGGTCCATGTTCAGTGTGGTGACCACAATGACACCAAACAGCACAGTGACTACTTTACTCTGGTCCATGTTCAGTGTGGTGACCACAATGACACCAAACAGCACAGTGACTACTTTACTCTGGTCCATGTTCAGTGTGGTGACCACAATGATACCAAACAGCACAGTGACTACTTTACTCTGGTCCATGTTCAGTGTGGTGACCACAATGATACCAAACAGCACAGTGACTACTTTACTCTGGTCCATGTTCAGTGTGGTGACCACAATGACACCAAACAGCACAGTGACTACTTTACTCTGGTCCATGTTCAGTGTGGTGCACACAATGATACCAAACAGCACAGTGACTACTTTACTCTGGTCCATGTTCAGTGTGGTGCACACAATGATACCAAACAGCACAGTGACTACTTTATTCTGGTCCGTGTTCAGTGTGGTGCACACAATGATACCAAACAGCACAGTGACTACTTTACTCTGGTCCATGTTCAGTGTGGTGCACACAATGATACCAAACAGCACAGTGACTACTTTACTCTGGTCCATGTTCAGTGTGGTGACCACAATGACACCAAACAGCACAGTGACTACTTTACTCTGGTCCGTGTTCAGTGTGGTGCACACAATGATACCAAACAGCACAGTGACTACTTTACTCTTGTCCATGTTCAGTGTGGTGACCACAATGATACCAAACAGCACAGTGACTACTTTACTCTGGTCCGTGTTCAGTGTGGTGACCACAATGACACCAAACAGCACAGTGACTACTTTACTCTGGTCCATGTTCAGTGTGGTGACCACAATGATACCAAACAGCACAGTGACTACTTTACTCTGGTCCATGTTCAGTGTGGTGTACACAATGATACCAAACAGCTCAGTGACTACTTTACTCTGGTCCGTGTTCAGTGTGGTGACCATAATGATACCAAACAGCACAGTGACTACTTTACTCTGGTCCATGTTCAGTGTGGTGACCACAATGACACCAAACAGCTCAGTGACTACTTTACTCTGGTCCGTGTTCAGTGTGGTGACCATAATGATACCAAACAGCACAGTGACTACTTTACTCTGGTCCGTGTTCAGTGTGGTGACCATAATGATACCAAACAGCACAGTGACTACTTTACTCTGGTCCATGTTCAGTGTGGTGACCACAATGATACCAAACAGCACAGTGACTACTTTACTCTGGTCCATGTTCAGTGTGGTGACCACAATGATACCAAACAGCACAGTGACTACTTTACTCTGGTCCGTGTTCAGTGTGGTGACCACAATGATACCAAACAGCACAGTGACTACTTTACTCTGGTCCGTGTTCAGTGTGGTGACCACAATGATACCAAACAGCACAGTGACTACTTTTCTCCATTTAAATAGGCTGAATGACTGATTACAAGATTGGAGATGTGATACTAACTAAAGAAAATAAGTCGTTTGAAATATCACTATAATCCAATAATTACCTTTTCTAAGGGATACCAACAAATGTGTCCAGGCCATTTTATAATATCTTTGTAGAAAAGGCAATAATTAATCTATTTTCACAGCTTCTTATCTTTATTCTATGACATACCAAAGACATGCAAGTATACAATCGTGGCCAAAAGTCTTGAATGACACACATTAATTTTCACAAAGTCTGCTGCCTCAGTTTGTATCATTTACTCCAGAATGTTATGAAGAGTGATCAGATGAATTGCAATTAATTGCAAAGTCCCTCTTTGCCATGCAAATGAACTGAATCCCCCAAAAACATTTCCTCTGCATTTCAGTCCTGCCACAAAAGGACCAGCTGACATCATGTCATTGATTCTCTCGTTAACACAGGTGTAAGTGTTGACGAGGACAAGGCTGGAGATCACTCTGTCATGCAGATTGAGTTTGAATAACAGACTGGAAGCTTCAAAAGGAGGGTGGTGCTTGGAATCATTGTTCTTCCTCTGTCATCCATGGTTTCCTGCAAGGAAACATGTGCCATCATCATTGCTTTGCACAAAAAGGGCTTCACAGGCAAGGATATTGCTGTCAGTGAGATTGTACCTAAATCAACCATTTATCAGATCATCAAGAACTTCAAGGAGAGCGGTTCAATTGTTTTGAAGAAGGCTTCAGGGCGCCCAAGAAAGTCCAGCAAGTGCCAGGACAGTCTCCTAAAGTTGATTCAGCTGCAGAATCGGGGAACCACCAGTACAGAGCTTGCTCAGGAATGGCAACAGGCAGGTGTGAGTGCATCTGTACGCTCAGTGAGGCGAAGACTTTTGGAGGATGGCCTGGTGTCAAGAAGGGCAGCAAAGAAGACACTTCTCTCCAGGAAAAACACCAGGGACAGAC
The DNA here is from genome assembly GCF_057628025.1 of Oncorhynchus mykiss. NCBI lineage: Eukaryota > Metazoa > Chordata > Actinopteri > Salmoniformes > Salmonidae > Oncorhynchus > Oncorhynchus mykiss. The sequence goes on from NC_143038.1 coordinate 48,633,857, forward strand.
TGATATTCTGCAAAGGGTACAGGGATTGGACTGCTGAGGACTGGGGTGAAGTCATTTTCTCTGATGAATCCCCTTTCCGATTGTTTGGGGCATCTGGAAAAAAGCTTGTCCGGAGAAGACAAGGTGAGCGCTACCATCAGTCCTGTGTCATGCCAACAGTAAAGCATCCTGAGACCATTCATGTGTGGGGTTGCTTCTCAGCCAAGGGAGTGGGCTCACTCACAATTTTGCCTAAGAACACAGCCATAAATAAAGGTACCAACACATCCTCCGAGAACAGCTTCTCCCAACCATCCAGGAACAGTTTGGTGACGAACAATGCCTTTTCCAGCATGATGGAGCACCTTGCCATAAGGCAAAAGTGATAACTAAGTGGCTCGGGGAACAAAACATCAATATTTTGGGTCCATGGCCAGGAAACTCCCCAGACCTTAATCCCATTGAGAACTTGTGGTCAATCAGCAAAGTTGGCTGTTTCAGTCACGTCTTTGGTTACATTCGCATGGGTCAACCAAAATAGCATAATGATTGGTTGACTAATAGTGCTAGGCAGGTGATGGCTGCGTAGTGCAGTCGGTGAGAAGCAACTGCAGCGACTTCATCAATGGCCATGTTCGAGAGCAGCAAATCCATGATGCATCGTGGGTGAATGGTGACTAACTGACTGATCTACAAATAATAATGAGTAAACTACTTTTGTGAGAATTATTTTGTTTTTGTAGTACAATAAAAAAAATATCTAAAAAAAATAAATATCTATGGCACTTATACTTTGTGAAATATGTTGAATCAGTTCTGTGTTGTAAAATGTATTTACTTATTTTAACTGGCATTTAATTTGCTGTGTTTTGATTGGTCGAGTGTTTGTGTATTGTCACAGAAAGAACCAGGAAGTTGGGGAGTTCATGTTCAAGCAGAGACTGAACATAGCTTTCCTTTGTTTGTTGGGGAATTCATGTCACTATGTTTGGACCCTAGTTCTGATCAGAAGAACAAAGAGAACATCTACACAAGGTAGAGAGAGACATTTTACACAGACACGTTTAGACACTGCATGAATGACTTCTTGTTCTATTAGCTAAAATACAATATCTTGTTTTAAGTCATTTGATATCAGTGTCTTTGAGACCCCTGGAGCTGTTCTGTCGGAGTGACCGAAAGTATGTGTGTCAGATCTGCACTGAAACAGACCACAAGAACCACAGTACTGTCCCTATAGAGGAGGAGTGTGGAGAGAGGAAGGCTCACCTGCAGAAGCCAAAGGGGGAAAGCACAGCAGATGATCCAGTGAGTGCAGGTTAAGGAGATCCAACACTCAGTAGAGCTCAACAGGAGAGAAACAGAGATGGAGATGGCGGGCAGTGTGGAGGTCTTCACTGGTGCGATTCATTGACAGAAACCAGGTTGAGCTAATTGAGGTCATTGAGGAGAAGCAGAGAGCAGCAGAGAGGCAGGCTGAAGGCCTCATTAAAGACCCGGAGCAGGAAATCACTGAGCTACAGAGGAGAAGCACAGAGCTGGAGAAACACACTGAGGACCACCTCCTCCTACTCCAGAACTTCCCATCGCTCTGCAGCCTCACCAAGGACTGGACTGAGATCAGTGTGCAGTCTGTGTGTGGGGACTGTGATGAGAGCTGTTTCTCATATGATATGGAGAAGGCACTTACTAAAGAGATGGAGAAGTTGCCTGAAATCAAACTGAAGAGGATACAACAGTATGCAGTGGATGTGACCCTGGTACAACGAATCCCTTTCTCATCTTATCTGAAGACAGAAAACAAGTGAGGTATGACAACATCATCCACGATCTGCCTACAAACCCAGAGAGATTTGATCCTGCTGCGTGTATCATGGGAAAGGAGGGGTTTTCCTCAGGAAGATCCCACTGTGAGGTCCAGGTGGAAGGGAAGATCCGCTGGGCTTTAGGATTGGCCAGAGAGTCCATCAACAGGAAGGGGAGAATTACACTAAATCTAATAAATGGGTTCTACACTGTAAGGCTGAGGTTGGATGAGTATGTGTCTAACGCAGGACACGGTGTACCTCTCACTGAATGAGAAGCCCCGGAAGGTGGAGGTGTATGTGGATTATGAGGAGGGGGAGGTCAGCCAATGTGGAGGCCAGGTCTCATATCTACTCTTTCACTGGCTGAACCTTCACTGAGAGGCTGTACCCAATTCTTCTTTGCAGGTGATAACAATGGTGGTAAAAAACATTAGCTTAGTTTGACATCAAATGGGTTTTTGCAATGTGAGGCTCTAAATCACAATCGAAGTGTAAATATTCAACATTCCAATCATACTGAGAAAAAGGCTATGTCGAAGTTAAGTTCATCACTGTATCCTCCATACTAATCACAATCCAGGAAGCTGTTGCGCATGCAGTCTTTCAAGGATGTGATATTCTTGAGTATATGTAGAACAATCCTTAACCACCAGGGAGCGCTGTTTGACCACAGGTGAGACATACTGCTCTCACTGCTGCCATCTGCTGGAGAAAAAAAAGATCAGCCAGCGAAATGGACAACTGATGTTTTGCCTCCATACTCATTACATGAAACTAAATATGAAAAGATCAAGTCTGTGTTGTCTGGCTTTAATGATGGGGTGGTTTGTGTTGAAACGCACCAACATGCACATGGGTACACGGATGCTGGCAAACACACACCACAGAATTGGAATTCCTCAAATCGCTGTAGATGAGGGAGAACTCCCAGGATAGGTGACCCAGATTATCTGGCCCTAAGGGGGGTAGAAATATGCCCCCCCTACACACACCCCTCCACCCCTGCGAGGCCTTCACACATTCCGTGCATTTCTGGACTGCTGTCTGTCAGCGCCTTCTTAGGCTAAAGAGAAACGGACAGCCATGAATTATCCCACAGGCTGAGGTAAGGGTATATGTGATGGTGTGTTAGCTAGGAGTAGACACCTGCAGAGGAGACATTTAGATAACACTGTCGCTGTTGCTATCCAAGCACACAGATTAGTCGTCATAATGCCATACTGGTGATACCAAAACCTGCTGATATCCATCCTGTTTTTCAAGGTCCAGGCCTGTTATACTTTACATTACACTGCAGAACTGGAAAAATAAGTATTTTCCCCGCTACTTTCTATGATAAACTGTGTGTTCGCCAGTACAAGTATCATCTACTCTTCAACTCTCACAACTCATAAAACCAGAACCCCGTGGGCACAATCACCACCATCACAGCTGAGCTAGTAGTCTGCTCTTATCCTGTCTCTCTCCTCTCTCGGTCTCTCCTCTCTGTGTGTTAGTGCGGGGGTATGTTCAGGACAACTCTCCTCTCTGTGTGTTAGGGCAGGGGGCGTGTTCAGGACAACTCTCCTCTCTGTGTGTTAGGGCAGGGGGCGTGTTCAGGACAACTCTCCTCTCTGTGTGTTAGGGCAGGGGGTGTGTTCAGGACAACTCTCCTCTCTCGTTCTCTCTCCTCTCTGTGTGTTAGTGCGGGGTGTGTCTTCAGGACAACTCTCCTCTCTTGTTCTCTCTCCTCTCTGTGTGTTAGTGCGGGGGGTGTGTTCAGGACAACTCTCCTCTCTTGTTCTCTCTCCTCTCTGTGTGTTAGTGCGGGGGGTGTGTTCAGGACAAATCTCCTCTTTCGTTCTCTCTCCTCTGTGTGTTAGTGCGGGGGGTGTGTTCAGGACAACTCTCCTCTTTTGTTCTCTCTCCTCTCTGTGTGTTAGTGCGGGGTGTGTCTTCAGGACAACTCTCCTCTCTCGTTCTCTCTCCTCTCTGTGTGTTAGTGCGGGGGGTGTGTTCAGGACAACTCTCCTCTCTTGTTCTCTCTCCTCTCTGTGTGTTAGTGCGGGGTGTGTTCTCGACAACTCTCCTCTCTGTGTGTTAGTGCGGGGGACGTGTTCAGGACAACTCTCCTCTCTCGTTCTCTCTCCTCTCTGTGTGTTAGTGCGGGGCGTGTTCAGGACAACTCTCCTCTCTGTGTGTTAGTGCGGGGGGCGTGTTCAGGACAACTCTCCTCTCTCGCTCTCTCTCCTCTCTGTGTGTTAGTGTGGGGGGTGTGTTCAGGACAACTCTCCTCTCTTGTTCTCTCTCCTCTCTGTGTGTTAGTGCGGGGGGTGTGTTCAGGACAACTCTCCTCTCTGTGTGTTAGTGCGGGGTGTGTGTTCAGGACAACTCTCCTCTTTGTGTGTTAGTGCGGGGTGTGTGTTCAGGACAACTCTCCTCTCTGTGTGTTAGTGCGGGGGGTGTGTTCAGGACAACTCTCCTCTCTGTGTGTTAGTGCGGGGGGTGTGTTCAGGACAACTCTCCTCTCTTGTTCTCTCTCCTCTCTGTGTGTTAGTGCGGGGGGTGTGTTCAGGACAACTCTCCGCTCTCGTTCTCTCTCCTCTCTGTGTGTTAGTGTGGGGGGGTGTGTTCAGGACAACTCTCCTCTCTGTGTGTTAGTGCGGGGGGTGTGTTCAGGACAATTCTCCTCTCTTGTTCTCTCTCCTCTCTGTGTGTTAGTGCGGGGGGTGTGTTCAGGACAACTCTCCTCTCTCGTTCTCTCTCCTCTCTGTGTGTTAGTGTGGGGGGTGTGTTCAGGACAACTCTCCTCTCTGTGTGTTAGTGCGGGGGGTGTGTTCAGGACAATTCTCCTCTCTGTGTGTTAGTCCGGGGGGGGTGTTCAGGACAACTCTCCTCTCTGTGTGTTAGTGCGGGGGTGTGTTCAGGACAACTCTCCTCTCTGTGTGTTAGTGCGGGGGGTGTGTTCAGGACAACTCTCCTCTCTGTGTGTTAGTGCGGGGGGTGTGTTCAGGACAACTCTCCTCTCTGTGTGTTAGTGCGGGGGGTGTGTTCAGGACAACTCTCCTCTCTGTGTGTTAGTGCGGGGGGTGTGTTCAGGACAACTCTCCTCTCTGTGTGTTAGTGCGGGGTGTGTGTTCAGGACAACTCTCCTCTTTGTGTGTTAGTGCGGGGTGTGTGTTCAGGACAACTCTCCTCTCTGTGTGTTAGTGCGGGGGGTGTGTTCAGGACAACTCTCCTCTCTGTGTGTTAGTGCGGGGGGTGTGTTCAGGACAACTCTCCTCTCTTGTTCTCTCTCCTCTCTGTGTGTTAGTGCGGGGGGTGTGTTCAGGACAACTCTCCGCTCTCGTTCTCTCTCCTCTCTGTGTGTTAGTGTGGGGGGGTGTGTTCAGGACAACTCTCCTCTCTGTGTGTTAGTGCGGGGGGTGTGTTCAGGACAATTCTCCTCTCTTGTTCTCTCTCCTCTCTGTGTGTTAGTGCGGGGGGTGTGTTCAGGACAACTCTCCTCTCTCGTTCTCTCTCCTCTCTGTGTGTTAGTGTGGGGGGTGTGTTCAGGACAACTCTCCTCTCTGTGTGTTAGTGCGGGGGGTGTGTTCAGGACAATTCTCCTCTCTGTGTGTTAGTCCGGGGGGGGTGTTCAGGACAACTCTCCTCTCTGTGTGTTAGTGCGGGGGTGTGTTCAGGACAACTCTCCTCTCTGTGTGTTAGTGCGGGGGGTGTGTTCAGGACAACTCTCCTCTCTGTGTGTTAGTGCGGGGGGTGTGTTCAGGACAACTCTCCTCTCTGTGTGTTAGTGCGGGGGGTGTGTTCAGGACAACTCTCCTCTCTGTGTGTTATTTCGGGGGTGTGCTCAGGACAACCAGGGCTACAAGCAGAACACAAAACAATTTGGCAAACAGTTGAATTCATGAGTTTTTTTGACAAATGTCAATACAAATATGAAGGACCAACTAGTCAGTGACAACTCTTTGTAGTTTGACAGTATTATAGACACTGTCCTTCTTGGATCTTCTTTGTAGAAGAAACCTTTACCTTCTAGCAACAGCTGTGTGGCTTATGAGTGTCTCAGCTTTCCATAGATACAGTAGCTTTTAATAGTTTGTAGCTCAGACCTTTCGGAATACAGACCATTCGGACTACAGACCATTCTGACTACAGACCATTCTGACTACAGACCATTCTGACTACAGACCATTCTGACTACAGACCATTCGGACTACAGACCATTCGGACTACAGACCATTCGGACTACAGACCATTCGGACTACAGACCATTCTGACTACAGACCATTCTGACTACAGACCATTCTGACTACAGACCATTCGGACTACAGACCCTTCGGACTACAGACCCTTCGGACTACAGACCATTCGGACTCAGAAACGCCACTCTAGTTCAGCCCCCGTTAATCACACAGACTATTGGTTGGTACCAACGGATGTAGAAGAAAGAGACGAATCAACCCAGAAGTATGTAGCTCAAACACACAATGTGTTGTTAGAATTATTATACACCTGTGTTGCGGTGGGACTCATTGGGTTAATGTAGAGCTGAGTGAAGAGTCCCACAAGACTCATTGCTCTTCCACATTACTGACAGACTGGTTTAAGTATCTCCTCTGGGAGGACCAATCAAGATCAAGCCTGTTTAAATGTCCCCTTAGGGACAGCCAATCACGATCGAGCATGTTTAAACGTCTCCTCTGGGATAAGAAATCAGAGCTTGGAAATAACTGAGAACCACAAGAGGAACCCTTCAACCTGGGACACACACACAGCTGGCTGAGAGCCATGTTCCAGGATGTGAATAGTGAGAGAAGCGCAGTGCTGAACACCAGAACTGTGTAGCTATGCAATGTTTTACGACTGGAGCGTTTTACGATGATCTCCACAGACTTATGATGAAAAGCACAGTCAAGGTTTTAGCAGTTTATTAAAGCACTACAGTAAATTACTGTACAGATATGTCTAAGAGACGCATGGGCATGCCACCTCAGCCTTGTGTGTGTGTGTCTGTGCGTGGGTGTGTGTGGCGGGGGGGGGGGGGGGGGGGGCACACGCCTGTCTGTTTATCTGTCTGCCTGCCTGTCTGTGTGTATTGCAATAATTGACTGTCATTAAACAATTCCATGTCATGTCTGTATCAGGGCTGTTAACTTAGAGGGCTGTTAACTTAGAGGGCTGTTAATTTAGAGGGCTGTTAATTTAGAGGGCTGTAAACTTAGAGGGCTGTAAACTTAGAGGGCTGTTAACTTAGAGGGCTGTTAACTTAGAGGGCTGTTCATTTAGAGGGCTGTTCATTTAGAGGGCTGTTCATTTAGAGGGCTGTAAACTTAGAGGGCTGTAAACTTAGAGGGCTGTTAACTTAGAGGGCTGTTAACTTAGAGGGCTGTTCATTTAGAGGGCTGTTAACTTAGAGGGCTGTTAATTTAGAGGGCTGTTAACTTAGAGGGCTGTTAACTTAGAGGGCTGTTCATTTAGAGGGCTGTTCATTTAGGGGGCTGTTAACTTAGAGGGCTGTTAACTTAGAGGGCTGTTAATTTAGAGGGCTGTTAACTTAGAGGGCTGTTAACTTAGAGGGCTGTCTATTTACTGTCTTTTGCCAGACACTCTTGCCAATATGTGGAAGGGCTGTTAACTTAGAGGGCTGTTCATTTAGGGGGCTGTTAACTTAGAGGGCTGTTAACTTAGAGGGCTGTTAATTTAGAGGGCTGTTAACTTAGAGGGCTGTTAACTTAGAGGGCTGTTCATTTAGGGGGCTGTTAACTTAGAGGGCTGTTAACTTAGAGGGCTGTTAATTTAGAGGGCTGTTAACTTAGAGGGCTGTTAATTTAGAGGGCTGTTAACTTAGAGGGCTGTTAACTTAGAGGGCTGTCTATTTACTGTCTTTTGCCAGACACTCTTGCCAATATGTGGAAGACAATGTGTTTTTCATCAAGTAAGAGGGAGAGAAAGGGGGGAATAAAGAGAAAAGGAAGGAAAGATAAAGAGAGAAACAGGTGTAGGTATGCTGACTGTGGTGTGAACGTGGCCCATGATGCCATGCTAAAGATGGCCACAGGGATGGCAGAGGGAAGAGAAAGATTTAGATATCTGATATTTCATCTGGAGTTGCTGTCTCCCAGGTCCATTCTGAATTATTTTACAATCCTTCTTTACTTTCTTGAAGTATTCACATCTCATCATCTCACAGGTCAGTGATCAACTCAGTGAAGGAAGGTTGTCAATATTTCTGCATATTGGTTCTCTTTGATTGACCTGAAAGGCAGCATGCTTTTGAGGTTTAGGCACAGGTTGTTGAGTGTATTTCAGGACAATAAATGTACTAAGACAGAACATCCCTACTTGATGTCATTTCCTATCAATTCCATTACTAGCTCCGACTTGGCAAAGCTAGTGTTTGTGTGAGAGAGAGATATGTTGCAGCGGAGTGGGTTGGAGGGGCTGTTTGTGGAGATCATGGATACCAAGCTCCTGTCACAGCACAGCTTGTTGTGAGACGGTAAGTCGTCACCGGCTAACAGATACATGTAACACTCTCACGGTCCGTCTCCCCTCAGCCTCAGCTGTACTACACACACACACACACACACACAGTCCGTCTCCCCTCAGCCTCAGCTGTACTACACACACACACACAGTCCGTCTCCCCTCAGCCTCAGCTGTAATACACACACACACACACAGTCCATCTCCCCTCAGCCTCAGCTGTACTACACACACACACAGTCCGTCTCCCCTCAGCCTCAGCTGTACTACACACACACACACAGTCCGTCTCCCCTCACCTGCCATGCCACAGATACATTCCACTGGTGCTTGCACTGTCCAGGTGTGAGGAACATCTCACACATCTCTGATCCACCCTTATGATGTGTTGACACACCGTCCTGCCTGAGATGGTCTTCATATATCCACTGTGTCCACAGCTGTATGTTAGAGAGAGAGGTGGTCGCCATGCAGGCCAAGGGGAACCAATACTGAGTCCAATCCCCCATAGAAAAACCCACCAGCATGGAGAGAGCTAGTGCAGCTGAGCCCATATAAACAGTACTGGCCAAGACAACAGCAGGCTGCCCACATGAACACAGTGCCTGGAAAGCTCTGGACCACGACACGCCTGTCACTTTCACTCCCTGTCTGATCCACGCTGTTCTCCTTATCTGATTTATCCACTCAGGGAGGAGATGATGTTATCAGTGAGGTCACTTACCATCTGTCTCACTGATACAGTATCTGTCCTCTCTCGTTTCTTCTCCTCTCTTCCTCCCTCTGCTGCTTTCCATTCCCTAGCTCCATCTCCATCTCCTGGCTGATTCCCGGAGTTTATGGAAAGAGTGAGGTCAGCAGAACTGTCCCTTTGGGACATCAGTTTGGGGATGTGACCCATTTAAAGCCCTCTAGAGTTTATTGAGGCCCACCAGATAGACAGAACCATGTTTCCAACCAACCCAAGATGAACTGGCCCACTTACAATTCCAAATCCATGATCTTCAATGATCAATCAATCTGTCCATGCAGCCTAGTCCTCAGACTGGTTCCTGTTTATCACAGCACTGTATTCCACAAGAGTTGGTAGGGACACAGGGCATATATAGACACCCTGTCTGTGAATGTACTACTACAGAACAGGGGGTATAGTCCAGTGGCTATGCATCAAATGTGAGGGGAATTGTGGACTTTGTGTTAAACCAGATTTCACCAGATTTCACACACAGCTATAACAGGTCCTTAGAAGTGTTTTTAGCTATATGGCATTCTCTCAACCAGCTTCATGAGGTACTCACCTGAAATGCATTTCAATTAACAGGTATGCCTTGTTAAAAGTTAGCTTGTGGGAATTTCTTTCCTTCTTAATGCGTTTGAGCTAATCAGTTGTGTTGTGACAAGGTTGGGCTCCCGAGTGGCGCAGTGGTCTAAGACACTGCATTCGAGTGCAAGTGGGGACACTGCAGTCCCTGGTTCAAATCCAGGCTGTGATTGGGAGTACCATAGAGCGGTGCACAATTGGCCCAGGTTTGGCAGGGGTAGGCTGTCATTATAAATAAGAATTTGTTCTTAACTGACTTACCTAGTTAAATTAAATATTACAGAAGAAAGCCCTTGTCCAAGTCCATTTTTTGGCAAGAACAACTAAAATAAGCAAAGACAAACAACATTCCATTATTACTTTAAGACATGAAGGTCAGTCAATACGGAACATTTCAAGAACTTTGAAAGTTTCTTCAAGTACAGTCACAATAACCATCAAGCGCTATGATGAAACTGGCTCTCATGAGGACCACCACAAGAAAGGAAGACCCAGAGGTACAGTGAGGGAAAAAAGTATTTGATCCCCTGCTGATTTTGTACGTTTGCCCACTGACAAATAAATGATCAGTCTATAATTTTAATGGTAGGTTTATTTGAACAGTGATAGACAGAATAACAACAAACAAATCCAGAAAAACACATATACATTGATTTGCATTTTAATGAGGGAAATAAGTATTTGACCCCCTCTCAATCAGAAAGATTTCTGGCTCCCAGGTGTCTTTTATACAGGTAGCGAGCTGAGATTAGGAGCACACTCTTAAAGGGAGTGCTCCTAATCTCAGTTTGTTACCTGTATAAAAGACACCTGTTCACAGAAGCAATCAATCAATCAGATTCCAAACTCTCCACCATGGGCAAGACCAAAGAGCTCTCCAAGGATGTCAGGGACAAGATTGTAGACCTACACAAGGCTGGAATGGGCTACAAGACCATCGCCAAGCAGCTTGGTGAGAAGGTGACAACAGTTGGTGCGATTATTCGCAAATGGAAGAAACACAAAAGAACTGTCAATCTCCCTCGGCCTGGGGCTCCACGCAAGATCTCACCTCGTGGAGTTGCAAAGATCATGAGAACAGTAAGGAATCAGCCCAGAACTACACGGGAGGATCTTGTCAATGATCTCAAGGCAGCTGGGACCATAGTCACCAAGAAAACAATTGGTAACACACTACGCCCCAAAGGACTGAAATCCTGCAGCGCCTGCAAGGTCCCTCTGCTCAAGAAAGCACATATACATGCCCGTCTGAAGTTTGCCAATGAACATCTGAATGATTCAGAGGACAACTAGGTGAAAGTGTTGTGGTCAGATGAGACCAAAAGGGAGCTCTTTGGCATCAACTCAACTTGCAGTGTTTGGAGGAGGAGGAATGCTGCCTATGACCCCAAGAACACCATCCCCACCATCAAACATGGAGGTGGAAACATTATGCTTTGGGGGTGTTTTTCTGTTAAGGGGACAGGACAACTTCACCGCATCAAAAGGGATGATGGACGGGGCCATGTACCTTCAAATCTTGGGTGAGAACCTCCTTCCCTCAGCCAGGGCATTGAAAATGGGTCGTGGATGGGTATTCCAGCATGACAATGACCCAAAACACACAGCCAAGGCAACAAAGGAGTGGCTCAAGAAGAAGCACATTAAGGTCCTGGAGTGGCCTAGCCAGTCTCCCGACCTTAATCCCATAGAAAATCTGTGGAGGGAGCTGAAGGTTCGAGTTGCCAAACGTCAGCCTCGAAACCTTAATGACTTGGAGAAGATCTGCAAAGAGGAGTGGGACAAAATCCCTCCTGAGATGTGTGCAAACCTGGTGGCCAACTACAATAAACGTCTGACCTCTGATTGCCAACAGGGGTTTTGCCATCAAGTACTAAGTCATGTTTTGCAGAGGGGTTAAATACTTATTTCCCTCATTAAAATGCAAATCAATTTATAATATTTTTGACATGCGTTTCTCTGGATATTTTTTGTTGTTATTCTGTCTCTCACTGTTCAAATAAACCTACCATTAAAATTATAGACGGGTCATTTCTTTGTCAGTGGGCAAACGTACAAAATCAGCAGGGGATCAAATACTTTTTTCCCTCACTGTACCTCTGCTGCTGAGGATACAGTGGGGCAAAAAAGTATTTAGTCAGCCACCAATTGTGCAAGTTCAGTCTTCCCAGCCTGGTGCAGGTCTACAATTTTGTTTCTGGTGTCCTTTGACAGCTCTTTGGTCTTGGCCATAGTGGAGTTCGGAGTGTGACTGATGGTGTGGGGATGTTTTGCTGGTGACACTGTCAGTGATTTATTTAGAATTCAAAGCACACTTAATCATCATGGCTACCACAGCAGCGATACGCCATCCCATCTGGTTTGCGCTTAGACTATCCTTTGTTTTTCAACAGGACAATGACCCAATACACCTCCAGATTGTGTAAGGGCTATTTGACCAAGAAGGAGAGTGATGGAGTGCGGCTTCAGATGACCTGGCCTCCACAATCACCCGACTTCAACCCAATTGAGATGGTTTGGGATGAGTTGGACCGCAGAGTGAAGGAAAAGCAGCCAACAAGTGCTGAGCATATGTTGGAACGCTGGTTGAGAGAATGCCAAGAGTGTGCAAAGCTGTCATCAAGGCAAAGGGTGGCTACTTTGAAGAATCTCAAACATAAAATATGTTTTGATTTGTTTAACACTTTTCTTTGTTACTACATGATTCCATGTGTGTTATTTCATAGTTTTCATGTGTTATTTCATAGTTTTCATGTCTTCTATTATTCTACAATGTAGAAAATAGTCAAATTCAAGAACAACCCTTGAATGAGTAGGTATGTCCAAACGTTTGACCGGTGCTGTGTATATGAATATACCTCTCAACTTCAGTATTTTACATTTAAACATGGGTGTTCACTAAAGTCTAGTGATTGCAATGATATAACTGCCTGTTCAGGGGCAGAACGACAGATTTGTACCTTGTCAGCTCGGGGGTTTGAACTTGCAACCTTCCGGTTACTAGTCCAACACTCCTACCACTAGGCTACCCTGCCGCCCCAGGCGTGTGCCATTCAGAGGGTAAATGGGCAAGACAAAATATTGAAGTGCATTTGAACGGGCATGGTACAGTAGTAGGTGCCAGGCGCATCGTTTTGAGTGTGTGAAGAACCGCAACGCTGCTGGGTTCTTCACGCTCAACAATAACCAGTGTTGATCCAGAATGGTCCACCACCCAACAGACATCCAGCCAATTTGACACAACTGTGGGAAGCGTTGGAGTCAACATGGGCCAGCATCCCTGTGGAACGCTTTCGACACCATGTAGAGTCCATGCCCAGACGAATTGAGGCTGTTCTCAGGGTAAAACGGGGTGCAACTCAGTATTAGGAAGGTGTTCCTAATGTTTTGTACACTCAGTATAAATATCTTATGTAATCATAGAAAGCGTGTATGTACAACATAGTACGCAGAGGTCGTAGATCAGTGGAGATCTTCACAATTGCTATAATAATCTGTGAAGAATCTCAAACAGCATTGATCACTTGCACTATGTACTTTTAATGTTATCTCAACTGCAATTCTGGTCATTTGGTTGAGCTATTAGATTATGTTATTGTATAAATACAAAATTGTACTCCCATTTCTACCTTGTTGGGCTTTTAAATGGTTGAAAGCGCAGTGATAACACATTTAGATGACAACAACACCAAAAATTGGACAGTCTTTTTGTATTTGGTTGTGCTTTCAGATGGTTCAAAGCGCAGTGGTAACACATTTAGATGACAACAACACCAAAAATTAGACAGTCTTTTTGTATTTGGTTGTGCTTTCAGATGGTTCAAAGCGCAGTGGTAACACATTTAGATGACAACAACACCAAAAATTGGACAGTCTTTTTGTATTTGGTTGTGCTTTCAGATGGTTCAAAGCGCAGTGGTAACACATTTAGATGACAACAACACCAAAAATTAGACAGTCTTTTTGTATTTGGTTGTGCTTTCAGATGGTTCAAAGCGCAGTGGTAACACATTTAGATGACAACAATACCAAAAATTAGACAGTCTTTTTGTATTTGGTTGTGCTTTCAGATGGTTCAAAGCGCAGCGATAACACATTGGGAATTCAAAAACTGTATTTTTGAGAGGGTGAATAAATGTTGAAATCTCATTATTACAAAATATTACCCAAACATCCACGTTTGATGATGTGGTGTGCCCATCCCTAGCAAACATGGGGTGGCAGGTAGCCTAGTGGTTAGAGGCAGGTAGCCTAGTGGTTAGAGCATTGGACTAGTAACTCAAAGGTTGCTAGATTGAATACCTGAGCTGACAAGGTAAACATCTGTCATTCTGCCCCTGAACAAGGCACTGTTCCTAGGCCGTCATTGAAAATAAAACTGACTTGCCTAGTAAAATAAAAACACAGCAGATTAAACTAATTGCATTCTTTTGATTATTGGAGTTAGCCGGGGCAAACACCAATCAGGACACCAAGAGATACCTAGTCACTAGTGCAACTGAATGCATTCAATTGAAATGTGTCTTCCACATTTAAACCAACCCCTCTGAGGTGCGGGAGGCTGCCTTAATCGACATCCACGTCATCAGTGCCTGGGAAGCATATGTTGTTCGGGGTTAACTGCCTTGCTCAGGGGCAGAATGACAGATTTTTACCTTCTCGGCTCAGGGATTCAATCAAGCAACCTTTCTTTCCAGCAACTGGCCCATCGTTTCTACCCGCCAGGTTACCTGCCACCCCCATAAGCTGCTCATCGCTGTTTTAAAGGATACATATACTGTATCTTCATTCTGCAATGGCACTATAGCTAGATATCTTTATTTAAAGCTTTACTTGCTTTGGTAAAGGTTGAATGGTCTCATCATAAAATAATTTTGTTAAAATGGGTTACCTATCTCTCTGCTTGGCATAAGTCATTTCTTTGGCATTTATATATATATGTATATATGGTCTCTAGTCTATAAGTGGAGGCTGGTCTCTAGTCTTCTACCTACCTGTGGGTCTAGTGGAGGCTGGTCTCTAGTCTAATGTATATATATTTATATATATATATATATATATATATATATATATATATATATATATATATATATATATATATATATATACAGTGCATTGCGAAAGTATTCGGACCCCTTGAACTTTGCAACCTTTTGCCACATTTTAGGCTTCAAACATAAAGATATAAAACTGTATTTTTTTGTGAAGAATCAACAACAAGTGGGACACAATCATGAAGTGGAACGACATTTATTGGATATTTCAAACTTTTTTAACAAATCAAAAACTGAAAAATTGGGTGTGCAAAATTATTCAGCCCCCTTAAGTTAATACTTTGTAGCGCCACCTTTTGCTGCGATTACAGCTGTAAGTCGCTTGGGGTATGTCTCTATCTGTTTTGCACATCGAGAGACTGACATTTTTTCCCATTCCTCCTTGCAAAACAGCTCGAGCTCAGTGAGGTTGGATGGAGAGCATTTGTGAACAGCAGTTTTCAGTTCTTTCCACAGATTCTCGATTGGATTCAGGTCTGGACTTTGACTCGGCCATTCTAACACCTGGATATGTTTATTTTTGAACCATTCCATTGTAGATTTTGCTTTATGTTTTGGATCATTGTCTTGTTGGAAGACAAATCTCTGTCCCAGTCTCAGGTCTTTTGCAGACTCCATCAGGTTTTCTTCCAGAATGGTCCTGTATTTGGCTCCATCCATCTTCCCATCAATTTTAACCATCTTCCCTGTCCCTGCTGAAGAAAAGCAGGCCCAAACCATGATGCTGCCACCACCATGTTTGACAGTGGGGATGGTGTGTTCAGCTATGTTGCTTTTACGCCAAACATAACGTTTTGCATTGTTGCCAAAAAGTTCCATTTTGGTTTCATCTGACCAGAGCACCTTCTTCCACATGTTTGGTGTGTCTCCCAGGTGGCTTATGGCAAACTTTAAACAACACTTTTTATGGATGTCTTTAAGAAATGGCTTTCTTCTTGCCACTCTTCCATAAAGGCCAAATTTGTGCAATATACGACTGATTGTTGTCCTATGGACAGAGTCTCCCATCTCAGCTGTAGATCTCTGCAGTTCATCCAGAGTGATCATGGGCCTCTTGGCTGCATCTCTGATCAGTCTTCTCCTTGTATGAGCTGAAAGTTTAGAGGGACGGCCAGGTCTTGGTAGATTTGCAGTGGTCTGATACTCCTTCCATTTCAATATTATCGCTTGCACAGTGCTCCTTGGGATGTTTAAAGCTTGGGAAATCTTTTTGTATCCAAATCCGGCTTTAAACTTCTTCACAACAGTATCTCGGACCTGCCTGGTGTGTTCCTTGTTCTTCATGATGCTCTCTGCGCTTTTAACGGACATCTGAGACTATCACAGTGCAGGTGCATTTATACGAAGACTTGATTACACACAAGTGGATTGTATTTATCATCATTAGTCATTTAGGTCAACATTGGATCATTCAGAGATCCTCACTGAACTTCTGGAGAGAGTTTGCTGCACTGAAAGTAAAGGGGCTGAATAATTTTGCACGCCAAATTTTTCAGTTTTTGATTTGTTAAAAAAGTTTGAAATATCCAATAAATGTCGTTCCACTTCATGATTGTGTCCCACTTGTTGTTGATTCTTCACAAAAAAATACAGTTTTATATCTTTATGTTTGAAGCCTGAAATGTGGCAAAAGGTCGCAAAGTTCAAGGGGGCCGAATACTTTCGCAAGGCACTGTATATACATTAGATGACAGACAGGGGGCTCTGTTTTGAAGCCCCTACACCTCCATCCTGGTACTCCCCTACTGTTGCCAAATAATATATAGAATTCCATTTCCTAACATCTAAATTAGTTGTTGACAGATATATTTTATTACAGACACCTTAATGCATACTTTAAATTATATGTGAGCTAAACATACAAAGTATCATTTTGATAAAGTACTAATGTTACTGTCCAACAAAAAACTGCAACAAAAAAGTACTTAAATACATGTCATTTTGTCCTTGAAATATTGAATTGAATTACTGTAGAACTCCATTCATCCCTATGGAGGACTGCATTTCTGAGGAGGGGATTTGGATTTGACCCAACGTGACATGTACAGGGCTGGTTTCCTGTCACATTTCTTCAAATTGACACGATATAGAATATCATATTATATATCATTGCAATCAGTAGATGCCAGGGAACATCCATATAACCTTTAAGAGTGTTTACATGTAAACTATTGAGCTAGCTATGAAAACATTTACAAAAAACAGTACACTTGTTCACCACTCTTCTACTACAATTTTAAAGGATACATGTACTGTATATGGCATATTTGGACCATTTTCTTTTCTTCTCCAGACCCCCTCAAACATTTTAAGCCATCATTGGGCTTCCTGTACATATTATTTATAGAGCTAGTTGGTGGCCATTTTGGAAGGGGCACCCGGGGGTAATGGACCAGATATGCGATGGCACTAAAGCCAAACATACTTCTTTAGACATAGACTAGCTGTGTGTGACATTTGGTGGCTTCATCACAAAGTCAAAGAAATGTGTTTAGTCACTGGACTAGTAGGGGGGCACCTAACTGCATGGTGTAGTCATGTGTTGTGTTTTATTCAGATCAATGTATATTTGTTTGCCTTCTATCATGATGATGTCTTGAATAATTATATAATATTGTATTGTATTCCATGAAATAATTCACAGTGTCCATTCCAAATGTGAGTGTGAGAGTGTGTCTGTGTGTATCCAATTTAGCAAGTTAGACTAGAAATGCAGACTCTAAGATGCTGTGAGTCACCTACATACATCACACCCCATATGCCTCATGACAGCAGCTATAGGTGGTGCTATTGCTTATACCTCCATAGATCAGTGAAAAGGGAACGAACGAAAGCAGAGGGTCTCTAGTCTACTACCTACCTGTGGAGGCTGGTCTCTAGTCTACTACCTATCTGTGGAGGCTGGTCTCTAGACTACTACCTACCTGTCGGCCTAGTGGAGGCTGGTCTCTAGTCTACTACCTCCCTGTGGGTCTAGTGGTGGCTGGTCTCTAGTCTACTACCTCCCTGTGGGTCTAGTGGAGGCTGTTCTCTAGTCTACTACCTACCTGTGGGTCTAGTGGAGGCTGGTCTCTAGTCTACTACCTACCTGTGGGTCTAGTGTAGGCTGGTCTCTAGTCTACTACCTACCTGTGGGTCTAGTGGAGGCTGGTCTCTAGTCTACTACCTCCCTGTGGGTCTAGTGGAGGCTGTTCTCTAGTCTACTACCTACCTGTGGGTCTAGTGGAGGCTGGTCTCTAGTCTACTACCTACCTGTGGGTCTAGTGTAGGCTGGTCTCTAGTCTACTACCTACCTGTGGGTCTAGTGGAGGCTGGTCTCTAGTTTACTACCTACCTGTGGGTCTAGTGGAGGCTGGCCTCTAGTGTACTACCTACCTGTGGGTCTAGTGGAGGCTGGGCTCTAGTCTACTACCTACCTGTGGGTCTAGTGGAGGCTGGTCTCTAGTTTACTACCTACCTGTGGGTCTAGTGGAGGCTGGTCTCTAGTCTACTACCTACCTGTGGGTCTACTGGAGGCTGGCCTCTAGTCTACTACCTACCTGTGGGTCTAGTGGAGGCTGTTCTCTAGTCTACTACCTACCTGTGGGTCTAGTGGAGGCTGGGCTCTAGTCTACTACCTCCCCGTGGGTCTAGTGGAGGCTGGTCTCTAGTCTACTACCTACCTGTGGAGGCTAGTCTCTAGTCTACTATCTACCCGTGGGTCTAGTGGAGGCTGGCCTCTAGTCTGCTACCTACCTGTGGGTCTAGTGGACTCTCTTTTGAGGAGAATGAGATCAGAGCTGCAGCTGTAAGCCTTGCCTCGGGCTGTAGAGGGGAACATCCTAACCAAGACTCAGCATGAAAGGGTACACAGCCGAGCACAGCCCAGCACAGCACAACATACAGTGCCTTTGCGAAAGTATTCGGCCCCCTTGAACTTTGCGACCTTTTGCCACATTTCAGGCTTCAAACATAAATATATAAAACTGTATTTTTTTGTGAAGAATCAACAACAAGTGGGACACAATCATGAAGTGGAACGACATTTATTGGATATTTCAAACTTTTTAACAAATCAAAAACTGAAAAATTGGGCGTGCAAAATTATTCAGCCCCTTTACTTTCAGTGCAGCAAACTCTCTCCAGAAGTTCAGTGAGGATCTCTGAATATTCCAATGTTGACCTAAATGACTAATGTCGCTGTTGGTAATCAAGCCTACCACTGTTGTGTCATCTGCAGACTTGATGATTGAGTTGGAGGTGTGCATGGTCACTCAGTCATGGGTGAATAGTGTGTACAGGAGGAGGCTGAGAATGCACCCTTGTGGGGCCCCAGTGTTGAGGATCAGCGGGGTGGAGATGTTGTTTCCTACCTACACCACCTGGAGGCGGCCCGTCAGAATGTTCAGGACCCAGTTGCACAGGGCGGGGTCGAGACCCAGGGTCTTCATTTTTTGTGACTAGGGGGCAGTATTTTCATTTTTGGAAAAATAACGTTCCCGTAGTAAATGGGATATTTTGTCAGGACAAGATGCTAGAATATGCATATAATTAGGATAGAAAACACTCTAAAGTTTCCAAAACTGTAAAAATATTGTCTGTGAGTATAACAGAACTGATATTGCAGGCGAAAGCCTGAGAAAAATCCAATCCGGAAGTGCCTCATGTTTTGAAAGCGCTGCGTTCCAATGCGTCCCTATTGAGCAGTGGCTATCAACCAGATTACTCTTTCTCCGTATTCCCCAAAGTGTCTACATTATTGTGACATAGTTTTACGCATTTATGTTGAAGAATACCCGTAAGCGGCTACATTGTGCAAGTGGTCACCTGATGCTCTCAGAGTGATTCTCGCGTAAAATACAGAGGTAGCCATTATTCCAATCGGTCCTACTGAAAAACTGTCCCAGTGGATATATTATCAAATAGATATTTGAAAAACACCTTGAGGATTGATTGTAAACAACGTTTGCCATGTTTCTGTCGAAGCTAATTTGGAATATTTTTTGCCGTTTTTGTGACTGCAATTTCCGGGCGATTTCTCAGCCAAACGTGAAGAACAAACGGAGCTATTTCGCCTACAAAAAAATAAATTTTGGGGAAAAAAGGAACATTGGCTATCTAACTGGGAGTCTCGTGAGTGAAAACATCCGAAGCTCATCAAAGGTAAACTATTTAATTTGATTGCTTTTCTGATTTCCGTGACCAAGTTACCTGCTGCTAGCTGGACAAAATGCTATGCTAGGCTATCGATAAACTTACACAAATGCTTGTCTAGCTTTGGCTGTAAAAGTATATTTTGAAAATCTGAGATGACAGGGTGATTAACAAAAGTCTAAGCTGTGTCTTAATTTATTTCACTTGTGATTTTCATGAATAGGAATATTTTCTAGGAATATTTATGTCCGTTGCGTTATGCTAATTAGTATCAGTCGATGATTACGCTCCCTCATGCGGGATGGGGAGTCACTAGAGGTTAAGCTTAATGATGAGTTTGGAGGGTACTATGGTGTTAAATGCTGAGCTGTAGTCGATGACATAGGTATTCCTCTTGTCCAGATGGGTTAGGGCAGTGTGCAGTGTCATTGCGATTACGTCGTCTGTGGACCTATTGGAGCGGTAAGCAAATTGGAGTGGGTCTAGGGTGTCAGGTAGGATGGAGGTGATATGGTCCTTGACTAGTCTCTCAAAGCACTTCATGATGACGGAAGAAAGCACTTCATGATGACGGAAGTGAGTGCTACGGGGCGGTAGTCATTTTAGTTCAGTTACCTTAGCTTTCTTGGGAACAGGAACAATGGTCTGGGCTGGCAGACTTGTTTAAATGTTTTACTCACGTTGGCCACGGAGAAGGAGAGCCCACAGATTTTGGTAGTGGGCCGTGTCGGTGGCACTATATTGTCCCTAAAGTGCGCAAAGAAGTTGTTTAACTTGTCGGGAAGCAAGACGTCGATGTCCGAGACGGGGCTGGTTTTCTTTTTGTATTTCGTAGTTTTCTGTAGACCCTGCCACATATGTCTTGTGTTTGAGCCGTTGAATTGTGACTACACTTTGTCTCTATACTGAAGCTTTGCTTGTTTAATTGACTTACGGAGGGAATAACTACACTGTTTGTATTCGGCCATATTTCCAGACACCTTGTCATGATTAAATGCGGTGGTAGGTGCTTTCAGTTTTGCGCAAATGCTATCATCAATCCACGGTTTCTGGTTCGGGAAGGTTTTAATAGTCACAGTGGGTACAACATCTCCTATACACTTCCTTATAAACTCGCTCACCGAGTCAGCGTATACGTCAATGTTATTATCTGAGGCTACCCGGAACATATCCCAATCCCCGTGATCGAAGCAATCTTGAAGCGTGGAATCCGATTGGTCAGACCAGCGTTGGATAGACCTAAGCACGGGCGCTTCCTGTTTTAGTTTCTGCCTATAGGAGGGGAGCAACAAGATGGAGTCATGGTCAGATTATCAAAAAGGAGGGCGGGGGAGGGCCTTGTATGCATAGCGGAAGTTAGAGTAGCAATGGTCGTGCATGTTACTCGCTCGTGTACAGCAATCCACGGTTGCTGCTAGAATTTAGGTAGCCTTGTTCTCAAATTAGCTTTGTTAAAATCC
The DNA here is from genome assembly GCF_057628025.1 of Oncorhynchus mykiss. NCBI lineage: Eukaryota > Metazoa > Chordata > Actinopteri > Salmoniformes > Salmonidae > Oncorhynchus > Oncorhynchus mykiss. The sequence goes on from NC_143038.1 coordinate 48,655,080, forward strand.
CCAGCTACAATAAATGCATCCTCAGGATATATGGTTTCCAGTTTGCATAATGTCCAGTGAAGTTCCTTGATGGCTGTCTTGGTATCCGCTTGCGGGGGAATATACACGGCTGTGACAATAACCGAGGAGAGTTCTCTTGGGAGATAATATGGTTGGCATTTGATTGTGAGGAACTCTAGGTCAGGTGAACAGAAGGACTTGAGTTCCTATATGTTGTTACAATTACACCATGAGTCGTTAATCATGAAACATACACCCCCGCCCTTCTTCTTACCGGAGAGATGTTTATTCCTTCCGGCGCGATGCATTGAAAATCCCTTTGGCTGTATGGACTCCGACAGCATGTCCTCAGCTAGCCATGTTTCCGTGAAATAGAGTATGTTACAATCCTGGATATCTCTTTGAAAAGCAACTTTTGCCCTGATTTCATCGACTTTGTTTTCTAGGGACTGGACTTTAGCGAGTAATCGGTGGGTGGTGTGCATGCATCCGAAGCCTCACTAGAAGACCGCTCCGGCACCCTCTCCTCCAACGGTGTTGTTTTGGGTCGGCCTCTGGAATCAGTTAAAATGCCCTGGGAGATGCAAACAAAGGATCCGCTTTGTGAAAGTTGTCTTCCTGGTCGTAGTGCTGGTTGTGCTGGTAAGTTGACGTCTCTATGATATCTAATAGTTCTTCCCGGTTGTATGTACAGATAGAGAGAGTTGTAAATCTAAAACCCATGAGACCAGTGCAGGTCTACTAGGTGCTGGGGTTCAACTCTGTGTTTTTGTGTGTGTGTTGCACAACTTGGCACTCCTAAAATATATAGAGAAAATAAAGTAGGGAAGGAGAAGAGAGGAGGGGAGGGGGGAATCACAACTGTCATCACAAACAAGAACCATCTGTCTCATTTGTGTAACTTGTTTTCTTTTAATATGAGAAGTATGCTGGTGAGATGTGAGTTAGAGAGAGGCCTGGGAGGGCAGGACTGAGAACTAAAGCCTCCATCCTCTGTCTCTCACTCACAGACCATGGCTTTGGCTTGGTTATCTCCCAAACCTGCCCTGTTAACCCCTCGCGTGCACTTGCTGGTGTATGTGTGCTCAACCTAGGCACAGAGAAACAAGTGAAAGAGAAAAACCTACTAACCATGCTTGTGTAATGTAAGCTGAAGTTTCATGCAAATCTCCCATTGACATCAGTTCATGATTTATGTGATAGGTTGGGTTAAGTATGTGTGATTTAGCCCTGAGTGTACAGTAGCATGTATTCTGGTTGCTCCTGTCCCTCACACTCTTCTAATCTGCCAAAAAGCTGCATACCAACAAACTATCCAGTATAGCAGGTTCAACTCCTTGGATACCCAGCCTATAGCTGTACACAGGTTCAACTCCATGGATACCCAGCCTATAGCTGTACACAGGTTCAACTCCATGGACACCCAGCCTATAGCTGTACACAGGTTCAACTCCATGGATACCCAGCCTATAGCTGTACACAGGTTCAACTCCATGGATACCCAGCCTATAGCTGTACACAGGTTCAACTCCATGGATACCCAGCCTATAGCTGTACACAGGTTCAACTCCATGGACACCCAGCCTATAGCTGTACACAGGTTCAACTCCATGGATACCCAGCCTATAGCTGTACACAGGTTCAACTCCATGGATACCCAGCCTATAGCTGTACACAGGTTCAACTCCATGGATACCCAGCCTATAGCTGTACACAGGTTCAACTCCATGGATACCCAGCCTATAGCTGTATACAGGTTCAACTCCATGGATACCCAGCCTATAGCTGTATACAGGTTCAACTCCATGGATACCCAGCCTATAGCTGTATACAGGTTCAACTCCATGGATACCCAGACTATAGCTGTATACAGGTTCAACTCCATGGATACCCAGCCTATAGCTGTACACTTTCTGGGCTGATCAGATAGATGCTGAAGTGTACACCTGAGAGCCAAACAGCTCAGTTCCCAGTTTAGTCACTAGATGACCCTGCTGGAGAGGACCAAACAGCTCAGTTCCCAGTTTAGTCACTAGATGACCCTGCTGGAGAGGACCAAACAGCTCAGTTCCCAGGTTAGTCACTAAATGACCCTGCTTTAGAGGACCAAACAGCTCAGTTCCCAGGTTAATCACTAGATGCCCCTGCTGGAGAGGACCAAACAGCTCAGTTCCCAGGTTAGTCACTAGATGACCCTGCTGGAGAGGACCAAACAGCTCAGTTCCCAGGTTAGTCACTAGAAGACCCTGCTGGAGAGGACCAGATGCCCAGGGTTTTCCGGCTGCCATATTAAGCCCAGCTGAAAGCTGAAACCTCCCTCCTGTGATCTCAGAGCCCTCTCACTGGGCTGGGGTCCATGGTTACGGTATGCCCCAGAGAAGCCTGTCCAAATGTGAAATTGCAGGCAAGTATTCTCATCAGGCAGGCGGTGACAGGGAAGCACAGGGAAGCATTTGTCCCTGGGAACATTGTAGAAATTCTGTGGGAAAGCCAAGCCCCGCTGCCCAACACGGGAATATTTACTTGAATATTTTCACACCTCCGATGGTTCTCAGATGGAGGGGCCAGATGGAGGGGCCTGCCTGAACACTCTCACACAGTCACACAGGTACAAACTGGTGTGCTTCTACTGCAGAAGTACTGTGGGAGCCAGCCAAGCCCCAAATTGTTTCTCTTGTCACCATTGCTCTGCTCCTCCACACACAACACACGCATGCATGCCCCTCCCACCCCCCCCCCCCCTAGTGAACACAGTTCTAGAGCTCTTAGGCCTCAATATCTCTGCCTCCACAAACACAGGAAGGAGAGGTATTATTGATACTCTTCTCCTACCCCCCTCGCCGCTCCCCTCCTCCCCGTCTTCTCCCCAGCTGACTGTGTACAGACAGGAGCCCACAGAAATTCCCGGGTTCATTAAAGGGAATATTATCAAGCGATCACCACTCCCACCTCTCTCCACATCATCTGGGGCATCAGGAGGCCTTATTGGAGGCAGAAGCTACCGAGTGCTGAAAGAGACACCCAAGACAGATTGAGACTGAAAGGGAGACAGATAGAGACAGAAAGGGAGACAGATAGAGACAGGATGGGAGACAGATAGAGACAGGATGGGAGACAGATAGAGACAGGATGGGAGACAGATAGAGACTGAAAGGGAGACAGAGAAAGACAGAAAGGGAGACAGATAGAGACAGAAAGGGAGACAGATATACACAGAAAGGGAGACAAAGACAGAGAAAGACCGAAAGGGAGACATAGAGACATAAAGAGAGGCAGAGACATAAAGGGAGACAGTGAAAGACAGAAAGGGAGAAAGAGACTGAAAGGGAGACAGATAGAGACAGAAAGGGAGACAGAGAAGACAGAAAGGGAGACAGAGAAGACAGAAAGGGAGACAGAGACTGAAAGGGAGACAGATAGAGACAGAAAGGGAGACAGAGACAGAGAAAGACAGAAAGGGAGACAGAGACTGAAAGGGAGACAGAGACAGAGAAAGACAGAAAGGGAGACAGAGAGAGACTGAAAGGGAGACAGAGAGAGACTGAAAGGGAGAGAGAGAGACTGAAAGGGAGACAGAGATAGACTGAAAGGGAGACAGAGAGAGACTGAAAGGGAGACAGAGAAGAAAGGGAGACAGACAGAGACAGAAAGGGAGACAGAGAGAGAGAGAAAGGGAGACAGATAGAGACAGAAAGGGAGACAGATAGAGACAGAAAGGGAGACAGATAGAGACAGAGAGAGACAGAAAGGGAGACAGAGAGAGACAGAAAGGGATACAGATAGAGACAGAAAGGGAGACAGATAGAGACAGGATGGGAGACAGATAGAGACAGGATGGGAGACAGATAGAGACAGGATGGGAGACAGATAGAGACAGGATGGGAGACAGATAGAGACTGAAAGGGAGACAGAGAAAGACAGAAAGGGAGACAGATAGAGACAGAAAGGGAGACAGATATACACAGAAAGGGAGACAAAGACAGAGAAAGACCGAAAGGGAGACATAGAGACATAAAGAGAGGCAGAGACATAAAGGGAGACAGTGAAAGACAGAAAGGGAGAAAGAGACAGAAAGGGAAACAGAGAATACAGAAAGGGAGACAGAGACTGAAAGGGAGCCAGATAGAGACAGAAAGGGAGACAGAGAAAGACAGAAAGGGAGACAGAGACTGAAAGGGAGACAGAGACAGAGAAAGACAGAAAGGGAGACAGAGAGAGACTGAAAGGGAGACAGAGAGAGACAGAAAGGGAGACAGAGACTGAAAGGGAGACAGAGACAGAGAAAGACAGAAAGGGAGACAGAGAGAGACTGAAAGGGAGACAGAGAGAGACTGAAAGGGAGACAGAGAGAGACAGAAAGGGAGACAGATAGAGACAGAAAGGGAGACAGAGAAGAAAGGGAGACAGACAGAGACAGAAAGGGAGACAGAGAGAGAGAGAGAATGGGAGACAGATGGAGACAGAAAGGGAGACAGAGAGACAGAAAGGGAGACAGAAAGAGACAGAAAGGGAGGCAGAGAGAGACAGAAAGGGAGACATAGAGACAGAAAGGGAGACAGAGAGAGATAGAAAGGGAGACAGAGAGGGACAGAAAGGGAGACAGATAGAGACAGAAAGGGAGACAGAGACAGAAAGGGAGACAGACAGAGACAGAAAGGGAGACAGAGAGAGACAGAAAGGGAGACAGATAGAGACAGAAAGGGAGACAGAGACAGAAAGGGAGACAGATAGAGAGAGAAAGGGAGATAGAGACAGAAAGGGAGACAGAGACAGAAAGGGAGACAGAGTGAGACAGAAAGGGAGACAGAGACATAAAGGGAGACAGTGAAAGACAGAAAGGGAGAAAGAGACAGAAAGGGAAACAGAGAATACAGAAAGGGAGACAGAGACTGAAAGGGAGCCAGATAGAGACAGAAAGGGAGACAGAGAAAGACAGAAAGGGAGACAGAGACTGAAAGGGAGACAGAGACAGAGAAAGACAGAAAGGGAGACAGAGAGAGACTGAAAGGGAGACAGAGAGAGACAGAAAGGGAGACAGAGACTGAAAGGGAGACAGAGACAGAGAAAGACAGAAAGGGAGACAGAGAGAGACTGAAAGGGAGACAGAGAGAGACTGAAAGGGAGACAGAGAGAGACAGAAAGGGAGACAGATAGAGACAGAAAGGGAGACAGAGAAGAAAGGGAGACAGACAGAGACAGAAAGGGAGACAGAGAGAGAGAGAGAATGGGAGACAGATGGAGACAGAAAGGGAGACAGAGAGACAGAAAGGGAGACAGAAAGAGACAGAAAGGGAGGCAGAGAGAGACAGAAAGGGAGACATAGAGACAGAAAGGGAGACAGACAGAGACAGAAAGGGAGACAGAGAGAGACAGAAAGGGAGACAGATAGAGACAGAAAGGGAGACAGAGACAGAAAGGGAGACAGATAGAGAGAGAAAGGGAGATAGAGACAGAAAGGGAGACAGAGACAGAAAGGGAGACAGAGTGAGACAGAAAGGGAGACAGATAGAGACAGAAAGGGAGACAGATAGAGACAGGATGGGAGACAGATAGAGACAGGATGGGAGACAGATAGAGACAGAAAGGGAGACAGATACAGACTGAAAGGGAGACAGAGAAAGACAGAAAGGGAGACAGATAGAGACAGAAATGGAGACAGATATACACAGAAAGGGAGACAGAGATAGACAGAAAGGGAGACAGAGAGAGACAGAAAGGGATACAGATAGAGACAGAAATGGAGCCAGATAGAGACAGAAAGGGAGACAGAGACAGAGAAAGACAGAAAGGGAGACAGAGACAGAGAAAGACAGAAAGGGAGACAGAGCAAGACAGAAAGGGAGACATAGAGAGATTGAAAGGGAGACAGAGAGAGACAGAAAGGGAGACAGATAGAGACAGAAAGGGAGACAGAGAAGAAAGGGAGACAGACAGAGACAGAAAGGGAGACAGAGAGAGAGAGAAAGGGAGACAGATAGAGACAGAAAGGGAGACAGAGACAGAGAAAGACAGAAAGGGAGACAGAGACAGAGAAAGACAGAAAGGGAGACAGAGCAAGACAGAAAGGGAGACAGAGAGAGATTGAAAGGGAGACAGAGAGAGACAGAAAGGGAGACAGATAGAGACAGAAAGGGAGACAGAGAAGAAAGGGAGACAGACAGAGACAGAAAGGGAGACAGAGAGAGAGAGAAAGGGAGACAGATAGAGACAGAAAGGGAGACAGAGAGAGACAGAAAGGGAGACAGAGAGACAGAGAGAGACAGAAAGGGAGGCAGAGAGAGACAGAAAGGGAGACAGAGAGAGATAGAAAGGGAGACAAAGAGGGACAGAAAGGGAGACAGATAGGGACAGAAAGGGAGACAGAGACAGAAAGGGAGACAGACAGAGACAGAAAGGGAGACAGACAGAGAAAGAAAGGGAGACAGAGAGAGACAAAAAGGGAGACAGAAACAGAAAGGGAGACAGAGACAGAAAGGGAGACAGAGACAGAAAGGGAGACAGATAGAGAGAGAAAGGGAGACAGAGACAGAGAGAAAGGGAGACAGATAGAGACAGGATGGGAGACAGATAGAGACAGGATGGGAGACAGATAGAGACAGGATGGGAGACAGATAGAGACAGAAAGGGAGACAGAGAGACAGAGAGAGACAGAAAGGGAGACAGATAGAGACAGAAAGGGAGACAGAGAAGAAAGGGAGACAGACAGAGACAGAAAGGGAGACAGAGAGAGAGAGAGAATGGGAGACAGATGGAGACAGAAAGGGAGACAGAGAGACAGAAAGGGAGACAGAAAGAGACAGAAAGGGAGGCAGAGAGAGACAGAAAGGGAGACATAGAGACAGAAAGGGAGACAGACAGAGACAGAAAGGGAGACAGAGAGAGACAGAAAGGGAGACAGATAGAGACAGAAAGGGAGACAGAGACAGAAAGGGAGACAGATAGAGAGAGAAAGGGAGATAGAGACAGAAAGGGAGACAGAGACAGAAAGGGAGACAGAGTGAGACAGAAAGGGAGACAGATAGAGACAGAAAGGGAGACAGATAGAGACAGGATGGGAGACAGATAGAGACAGGATGGGAGACAGATAGAGACAGAAAGGGAGACAGATACAGACTGAAAGGGAGACAGAGAAAGACAGAAAGGGAGACAGATAGAGACAGAAATGGAGACAGATATACACAGAAAGGGAGACAGAGATAGACAGAAAGGGAGACAGAGAGAGACAGAAAGGGATACAGATAGAGACAGAAATGGAGCCAGATAGAGACAGAAAGGGAGACAGAGACAGAGAAAGACAGAAAGGGAGACAGAGACAGAGAAAGACAGAAAGGGAGACAGAGCAAGACAGAAAGGGAGACATAGAGAGATTGAAAGGGAGACAGAGAGAGACAGAAAGGGAGACAGATAGAGACAGAAAGGGAGACAGAGAAGAAAGGGAGACAGACAGAGACAGAAAGGGAGACAGAGAGAGAGAGAAAGGGAGACAGATAGAGACAGAAAGGGAGACAGAGACAGAGAAAGACAGAAAGGGAGACAGAGACAGAGAAAGACAGAAAGGGAGACAGAGCAAGACAGAAAGGGAGACAGAGAGAGATTGAAAGGGAGACAGAGAGAGACAGAAAGGGAGACAGATAGAGACAGAAAGGGAGACAGAGAAGAAAGGGAGACAGACAGAGACAGAAAGGGAGACAGAGAGAGAGAGAAAGGGAGACAGATAGAGACAGAAAGGGAGACAGAGAGAGACAGAAAGGGAGACAGAGAGACAGAGAGAGACAGAAAGGGAGGCAGAGAGAGACAGAAAGGGAGACAGAGAGAGATAGAAAGGGAGACAAAGAGGGACAGAAAGGGAGACAGATAGGGACAGAAAGGGAGACAGAGACAGAAAGGGAGACAGACAGAGACAGAAAGGGAGACAGACAGAGAAAGAAAGGAAGACAGAGAGAGACAAAAAGGGAGACAGAAACAGAAAGGGAGACAGAGACAGAAAGGGAGACAGAGACAGAAAGGGAGACAGATAGAGAGAGAAAGGGAGACAGAGACAGAGAGAAAGGGAGACAGATAGAGACAGGATGGGAGACAGATAGAGACAGGATGGGAGACAGATAGAGACAGGATGGGAGACAGATAGAGACAGAAAGGGAGACAGATAGAGACTGAAAGGGAGACAGATAGAGACAGAAATGGAGACAGATATACACAGAAAGGGAGACAAAGACAGAGAAAGACCGAAAGGGAGACATAGAGACATAAAGAGAGGCAGAGACATAAAGGGAGACAGTGAAAGACAGAAAGGGAGAAAGAGACTGAAAGGGAGACAGATAGAGACATAAAGGGAGACAGATAGAGACAGAAAGGGAGACAGAGAAGACAGAAAGGGAGACAGAGAAGACAGAAAGGGAGACAGAGACTGAAAGGGAGCCAGATAGAGACAGAAAGGGAGACAGAGACAGAGAAAGACAGAAAGGGAGACAGAGAAAGACAGAAAGGGAGACAGAGCAAGACAGAAAGGGAGACAGAGAGAGATTGAAAGGGAGACAGAGAGAGACAGAAAGGGAGACAGATAGAGACAGAAAGGGAGACAGAGAAGAAAGGGAGACAGACAGAGACAGAAAGGGAGACAGAGAGAGAGAGAAAGGGAGACAGATAGAGACAGAAAGGGAGACAGAGAGAGACAGAAAGGGAGACAGAGAGACAGAGAGAGACAGAAAGGGAGGCAGAGAGAGACAGAAAGGGAGACAGATAGGGACAGAAAGGGAGACAGAGACAGAAAGGGAGACAGAGAGACAGAGAGAGATAGAAAGGGAGACAGAGAGGGACAGAAAGGGAGACAGATAGGGACAGAAAGGGAGACAGAGACAGAAAGGGAGACAGACAGAGACAGAAAGGGAGACAGACAGAGACAGAAAGGGAGACAGACAGAGACAGAAAGGGAGACAGAGAGAGACAGAAAGGGAGACAGAGACAGAAAGGGAGACAGAGACAGAAAGGGAGACAGAGACAGAAACGGAGACAGATAGAGAGAGAAAGGGAGACAGAGACAGAGAGAAAGGGAGACAGAGACAGAAAGGGAGACAGAGACAGAAAGGGAGACAGAGAGAGACAGAAAGGGAGACAGATAGAGACAGAAAGGGAGACAGAGAGAGACAGAAAGGGAGACAGAGAGAGACAGAAAGGGATACAGATAGAGACAGAAAGGGAGACAGATAGAGACAGAAAGGGAGACAGATAGAGACAGGATGGGAGACAGATAGAGACAGAAAGGGAGACAGATAGAGACAGAAAGGGAGACAGATAGAGACTGAAAGGGAGACAGAGAAAGACAAAGGGAGACAGATAGAGACAGAAAGGGAGACAGATATACACAGAAATGGAGACAAAGACAGAGAAAGACTGAAAGGGAGACATAGAGACATAAAGAGAGGCAGAGACATAAAGGGAGACAGTGAAAGACAGAAAGGGAGAAAGAGACTGAAAGGGAGACAGATAGAGACAGATAGAGACAGAAAGGGAGACAGAGAAGACTGAAAGGGAGACAGAGACAGAGAAAGACAGAAAGGGAGACAGAGACAGAAAGGGAGACAGACAGAGACAGAAAGGGAGACAGATAGAGACAGAAATGGAGACAGATAGAGACAGAAAGGGAGACAGAGACAGAAAGGGAGACAGAGACAGAAAGGGAGACAGAGACAGAAAGGGAGACAGAGAGAGACAGAAAGGGAGACAGAGAGAGACAGAAAGGGAGACAGATAGAGACAGAAAGGGAGACAGAGACAGAAAGGGAGACAGAGAGAGACAGAAAGGGAGACAGATAGAGACAGAAAGGGAGACAGAGAGAGACAGAAAGGGAGACAGAGAGAGACAGAAAGGGATACAGATAGAGACAGAAAGGGAGACAGAGACAGAAACGGAGACAGATAGAGAGAGAAAGGGAGACAGAGACAGAGAGAAAGGGAGACAGAGACAGAAAGGGAGACAGAGACAGAAAGGGAGACAGAGACAGAAACGGAGACAGATAGAGAGAGAAAGGGAGACAGAGACAGAGACTAAGGGAGACAGAGACAGAAAGGGAGACAGATAGAGACAGAAAGGGAGACAGAGAGAGACAGAAAGGGAGACAGAGAGAGACAGAAAGGGATACATAGAGACATAAAGAGAGGCAGAGAGAGGCAGAGACATAAAGGGAGACAGTGAAAGACAGAAAGGGAGAAAGAGACTGAAAGGGAGACAGATAGAGACAGATAGAGACAGAAAGGGAGACAGAGAAGACTGAAAGGGAGACAGAGACAGAGAAAGACAGAAAGGGAGACAGAGACAGAAAGGGAGACAGACAGAGACAGAAAGGGAGACAGATAGAGACAGAAATGGAGACAGATAGAGACAGAAAGGGAGACAGAGACAGAAAGGGAGACAGAGACAGAAAGGGAGACAGAGAGAGACAGAAAGGGAGACAGAGAGAGACAGAAAGGGAGACAGATAGAGACAGAAAGGGAGACAGAGACAGAAAGGGAGACAGATAGAGACAGAAAGGGAGACAGAGAGAGACAGAAAGGGAGACAGAGAGAGACAGAAAGGGATACAGATAGAGACAGAAAGGGAGACAGATAGAGACAGAAAGGCAGATAGAGAGAGACAGAAAGGGAGACAGAGAGAGACAGAAAGGGAGACAGAGAGAGACAGAAAGGGAGACAGATAGAGACAGAAATGGAGACAGAGAGAGACAGAAAGGGAGACAGAAAGGGAGACAGATAGAGACAGAAAGGGAGACAGATAGAGACAGAAAGGGAGACAGAGAGAGACAGAAAGGGAGACAGAGAGAGACAGAAAGGGAGACAGAGAGAGACAGAAAGGGAGACAGATAGAGACAGAAAGGGAGACAGAGAGAGACAGAAAGGGAGACAGAAAGGGAGACAGACAGAAGGGATGCCATGTGGTCTGTATTTCAGGATAATCCTTGCTCTCTGGTATGCTGGCTCTCTCTGCCTCTCTGCCTTCTTACCATCTGATTGGAGCAGAATCAGAGAAGCCGTGAAACACGAGCCTCTGTGCTGTTTCTTCCCAAACCCACTGTGACTGCTCCCATGGCCAGGGGATATGTGCCCTGATATCTGGGATGATAGATGTGCTGATCTCTGGCACATAAATTGTGTTTATAGGTGTCAGTGTTGGGGAAAAGAGCCTGGGGGAGTAATGTACCTCACACACACACACATAACACACGAACACACACACACACACACACACACACACACACACACACACACACACACACACACACACACACACACACACACACACACACACACACACACACACACACACACACACACACACACACATATAACACACAAACACAGACATTTTCAATAGAAATGTGTGTCCTGCGGCGAGGGTGTGTATGGGTGTGGGTGGAGGGTATCAGACTGCAAGAAGGGTCATGTCATGAAGGCTTGTCTCTGGAGTTTCTGTGACAGTAACAAGGCAGAAAGTCATTGTGTAGATTAGATGTCATCTGTATGTTGAGGGACACCTATGCACACAAGTAGCTTTTTTCTCTTTTCTATACATGTAGGGTTAATGTAGCTGTTCTCTTATATGGATACCTTGTCTCCATGTGTATTTCCTACATACTGATAAGGTAAAGTCTCTATATAAGTGTCAGTTAGCATTTACTCCATACCGGTCATTTATTTCTCTTTATTTCATCTTATATTCTGTATTTGACAATGTGAACATAAACAATGAGAAGCTCTTTCTCTCTCTCTTTCTAGGTGTGGGTACAGCCAGTTTGTGGCAGGACTCTGTAGATTGCTGTTGTCAGCCCCTGGTCTCCTGATCCTTGATCCCTGATCCCTGGTCCCTGATCCCTGGTCCCTGATCCCTGGTTCCTGGTTCCTGATCCCTGGTCCCTGATCCCTGATCCCTGGTCCCTGATCCCTGATCCCTGATCCCTGATCCCTGGTTCCTGGTTCCTGATCCCTGGTCCCTGATCCCTGATCCCTGATCCCTGATCCCTGATCCCTGGTCCCTGATCCCTGATCCCTGGTCCCTGATCCCTGATCCCTGATCCCTGGTCCCTGATCCTTGATCCCTGGTCCCTGATCCCTGATCCCTGGTCCCTGGTCCCTTGTCCCTGGTCCTTGATCCCTGCCATTCCTCCTGCCTGCCACTGGGTTATTCCACGAAATGAGTGCCCCATTGATTTTGCGTCCCATTGATATTTTAAGTAAAGATTGTGCACCAATATAGCATTTTCAAATAGTGTTATATTAAATTAAATTCCTTTTAATTTAGACCACATGTGGAATCTATCAGATGTTTCATGTGAATAAAGACTTGCCAAAGTCTTTGCACCCTCTGTGACTTTTAGGAATATTTGAACCCACTTATCCCCACAATTTCACTAAGTTTTGTAGCTTAGACA